>NW_007377667.1:707-261738 GCF_000475195.1 Diaphorina citri
AAGAATTAGGGAGATAGGGATGCATTGTGTACATGAAAAAAACAATTAACTGGCGGATTTATGGCCTTTGGTTAGAAATATGGTAATAGGCGTTACACACATGGGTTGCGAATGAGGGGTTTTGAAGAGTGTGATTAAGGTTGGACAACAACTATAAGCATTTGTACGAGTACCTAATATGCAACTTGACACATATGAGTATAAGTAATGTCCTTTCTTGCACCTCTTGTTTGTTTAGCATGAGAACCGCAAACTCTTGTGAGATCGATTTCTTTTCGTTGAATTTGATCTTATAGGCTGTGAAGTTCATAAAGGAAATCCCCTTCCTTTTCATTTCTCACCCTAAAAACGATACTCTGTTTCAAAGTAAACAAATCATACTTAGATTACTTAGTGCTCTGTTTTAATTCGTACAACGTTTACTAGAACAAGAATCCACCAATAAAGATAATAAGGAGGGGGGATTAAACCCAATAATTCGAGCGTCGACAAGTGGTCGCCAGCTTCTATGAGAATTATCTTCTCAGAACTAAGAAATTAATGAGAATATTGGCTTCAACAACGTTCCTCCTTCGCCCTTCCTCAGTCTCTCGACAAAAGAAACCACATGTCTGAATTGGCGTGAATAGAAACAATTGTGGAGATTGTTTAGTTTACACACTACCGATAAGTGAAAACTTCGTAAGATACTTTGATACCTCTCTATATTCCAAGTATACCAGGAACGCTCTGAAGTGTGTCCTTGTTAAAAAAAAAAAAAAAAAAAAAAAAAAAAAAAAAAAAAAAAAAAAAAAAAAAAAAAAAAAAAAAAAAAAAAAAAAAAAAAAAAAAAAAAAAAAAAAAAAAAAAAATAAAAAAAAAAAAAAAAAAAAAAAAAAAAAAAAAAAAAACATCGTCTATATTCCAGAAGTTAACAGCGAAACCCCTATCGCTCTCGAGTGGCTTAGTTTATGGCTTACCCTTATAGAAGGTAGGTAATGTTTTGAATGTTAATGTCTTTGATTTTTACGTCAGGGAAAAGCTACATTTCGGGGAAATCGTTATGAAATTTCCCCGTAACTTATGAAGTGAGGACATGCGATATATCAGACCCCACCCACCACCGTCATCAAATGTATAGAGAACATTGAAATAAATTGATTTGAACCCCCAAATTCCCAGAAATTGCGGGTTCCCGGACCTTGAGGTTTCATCTACTAACCGTCGGAAAAGTGGTTTGAACAAAAAGTCCAGAATAAATACCTAACTAAATTAACCCTTATAAGTTGGGTTTTTCCGTCTTTATTGGTTCAGTTTTATCACATTGTGTAGAATAAAAGTGTCCAAGTCCTTTTTTCCATTAATCTACATAGTTTGTATGAAATTATACAAACGTAATAATATTGTGCAAACAATATGAGCAAGTCGGACATTAGGTTTACCAACACAACCGGTCGGAGAGAGGTTAACTGGTAACTAACTACTTGAACGATGAGCATTCGGAAACCATTAGTCATTCAATTGACACCATATTGACAGACCTAATAGAGACGTAAAGACGTCCGTTATTGATTGACCATTAAGTTCCACAGTAATATGTAGTAATCTACAGAATTTTTCCTCAATTACGAATTCCTTTATGGGGAACGAATAGGATATGGGAATTGGAACTGTTGGATCAGAAATTGGAGATTTGCCTTGATAACCATTAAGTTCCACAGTAATATGTACTTAGTAATCTACAGTATTTTTCCTCAATTACGAATTCCTTTATGGGGAACGAATAGGATATGGGAATTGGAACTGTTGGATCAGAAATTGGAGATTTGCCTTGGATGGATCAGAATTCAGGATCCACCTAGTTGTTTCAGAAAAATGTCTTTTTTCCTTATAAAATAAATACCCATTGATAACTCACTTGATATTGATAATTCACAAATAAATATAAATTAAGTGTAAGTAGGCAAGCCCTTTTTGAATTATTTCTAGAATTCTTATTATTCCGAATAAACAATAAAGACATATCATTTTTATACCTTGTACATAATTATGTATCGTACGAAGTATAACTATATCTAGATTTTGATTATCAACCTTTGATTAATAAAGTAAATGATAAGCTGATAAGACGATTTAAAGATTTTGAAAAGAACCAGGATATAAATAAACTACAGGAGATAGATTAAGGTAGCCGTCATGTATATTTATAGTTGACAATAATAATTGTAAATTTGTATAAGAGAGGTACCTATACCTATACGATATTGTACCTGTAGGCCAGATACCTGTTTAACAAAGCCATAGTAGTAATAAATAATAGTATGTAGTTATGAATTATGAATTCATTGATAATTTCAAGATCGGGATTGTGAATGTCAATATCACGGCAGATCCATACAGTAACAATAACTGTTCAAAATGGTTTTATTCCTTTGAATATTTCGGGGCATTAATCTTGTTAGACTGTCTGGGTGGGGAACGTTAAATAGGGAGTAGACCAGTTTAGTCTGGATGGGGGACTTTAAATAGGGAACTAGTATACTAACCTGAATTTCCCTTGCTAAAGAAATAGCGATAAGACGAAGAAAAGGAAGATCTTGTTAGAAATAAATAGGACTTTTGATAGTCGATAGCTGAGGAGGACAGGAGCGTCCTACTCAATTTATCAAGTGTTGATTCCTTTCAGGAGCACAAAGGGACTCAAGAGGGTGATACGTAGCAGTTTTTGGACACATTCCGATTTCAGATTTGTTCGTAATATGTAAGTCTAACCTGAATTTCCCTTGCTAAAGAAATAGCGATAAGGCGAAGAAAAGGAAAATGAAGGAGATTCATCTTTTGATAGTCGATAGCTGAGGAGGACAGGAACGTCCTACTGAATTTATCAAGTGTCGATTTCTTTCAGGAGCACAAAGGGACTCAAGAGGGTGATACGTAGCAGTTTTTGGACACATTCCGATTTCAGATTTGTTCGTAATATGTAAGTTGTGTGGCGTTGCATCCATTGCTGTCATTTTCAATTGGTTGCTTCCATCTCCTTTGAGACAATGTGTTACAAATGTGTGAAATGTGAATTATGAAGTCGTTGAACTACGGGGTGACCTAGAAAATTTTGACAGTCGTTTAGATATTTTGTGGAGCTTCCTAAATTTCTTTGTGAAAAGGAAAACATGCTCTTACCAAAAATTTAAATAAAAGTTGTACCCTATAACCCTATCCCTGGCCCTCAGTTTTTTTTTTTTTTTTTTTTTTTTTTTTTAAAAGGTTGGTAGTGTTTTCTCTTTAAAAGCAAATAAGTTACGTTTTTAACTAAATTTCCTTTAGGGATGAACTATTCATCTTGTTAAAAAATTTGCTGGAATAAGTAATACATATTCGTTTGTAGCTTATTTATTACCATCAGTTCTTTCCTTTCGGTATTACCTAAGTCACTTGAAGACTGCCGCAGCAGTTCAGTACTGCGGACGGGCATTCTAAAAATGTTTCCTCCATGCATGGTGGAAACTTCAAACCACAACATGTATAGCAATGGAAACGTGTTCCTAGTTCCCATGTTATTTGATATGAAATTTTTATACATATAGACACATTTGAAGAAAATGGTTTTTGGTTTGATTCAAGCTACATATATGTACGAATCTCTGAAATTGTGCATCTTGCGGCTTTGGTATGCGGCTAAGCCTGTTTGAAGTCTCTAGAATCAGTTTCGAATGAATTTTCAAATAGGCATCCGTATAGCCTTGAAATTGCAATTATGCAATTATTACGTGAACGGAACATTGTTAGATAAGCGGGTTTCAAAATGCGAACCGCCTTATCCGGGTACCGCCCTACAGGTAGGTAGGTAATGTTAAAAAAGATTGGGTTTACCTGGGGTCCAGAGTCGCGGTGTAATAATATGACATGAAATAAATAGTTATCCATTTATCAATGTACTTGTATATTATTTTAGTTTGAACATGGTTTTGAGAAAAAGATATGTAGGGGTGAATGTAGCTTTTTGAAAAATGGGAAGTCGTGGAAACTAAATTCACGTCATGGTAGACGTGGAAACCGAATTAGACTTGTGGAAACTTCCCTCCGTAGTACATAGCGTAGTCCCAAGTCCAAGTCTCTGTCATCAGGCCTAGGAGGTTGGTGACTGCTACAAAACAATAATAATTGTTTAGTAGGCAGGTACAATATCATGATAATTTTCATTGGGAATTTTCTGACCTACGTCGAATCCATTACGTCGGATGTGTTCGGATAATCACTTTAAAGACCAGGATAAATACCGGGTTCAATTCCCGGCAGAACCTCCGGAGCACAAGTTTCTAGCGATATTCCCAGATTCCCACTCGGCTAGATATGATTCTCGGTATTTTCTCGGGAACCAGGTAGCCGCGTACAAATTGCCAAGTCAACTATAAAAGTGTGCTAGTCGTACTACATAGTAGTTAAGTACTTAAGTTGGAATAACATGGGCTAGACACTCGGTACTCTACTATTATCTGAGGTAGGTATCAAATATCACACCTCCTTGACACACTATAAGTGTTACGAGACATCCTCTCTTATCACTCCATGTGATTGTGATAGTGACTCGGTAATACTCGGTACCCAAAAAAGGATTGAAACTATTGTACGAACTACTTACCTACTAGTTACTACTTACATGACTACATCATACATAAGTAGGTACTACCCTCTTAGTAGAAGTACCAGTACGATTTGAATATATTGTACCACTCGTCTACTCTCTTACTACTCGTATGTGAGTTTTGAGCTGTGTCCACACTTCCACACATAGTCGACGGCTGTTGCGCGTCGATCGACGTCTGTTGCGCGTCGATTGACGTCTGTTGCGCGTCGATTGACGTCTGTTGCGCGTCGATTGACGTCTGTTGCGCGTCGATCGACGTCGACTGAAATCGCCCACACTGCCTCGAGGGACACAGAACTCCCCTGTTATGTGCTAGGTCAACACGAGAACACCAGAAAGTACTCCTTGACTTGTGAGTCATCGAAATGTTTGGACAGCGTCACTGGTTTTCAAGGACAAGGACGTGTGAGGGTGGTGTTTACTCTTCTACAGCACCCCCGTACCCCCCATGGCTCGACATACTATAGCATTACCCTTCTCCCCCCGGTATAATACACGCTAGACTTTATGTATTCACGTGCATTTATGTTTAATTTATGAACATCTACCTACCCTGTCCCGTTGCGTGTTTAGGAAACATAAAATACGTAAATAGGTACCCCGCTTTCTAGTGCCCCTTGCTCTCCTGGTTCTGTCTTTTCCCCTCTTCCCCTTCTCCCTCTTCTGTCGTCTTTTAGACATGACCACGTGACTTGGCTGCAACCTATCACCATAGTCCTTCCTTCAACTATTTTTTTTTCTCCTTCGAGTCACTTTTCTTTCTCCTCTTCCTCCTCCTTCTTCTCCTTTTCTTTTTCCTCCTTTTTCTTCCTCCTCCAGCTGTGGGGAGATAATAGTTGTCCGTAATGACGATGGTCTGTGTCTAATTGTTTTTTTTTTTTTTTTTTTTTTTAAAAACCAGTCCGGATTGTTTCAAAATGTATGGCACATTGCCTACTTGCACAAGTTTCCAGGCGTAACATAGTCATTCGTTCTGTAAAGTGTTCCTCCACTGGCTCGACATACTATAGCATTACCCTTCTCCCCCCGGTATAATACACGCTAGACTTTATGTATTCACGTGCATTTATGTTTAATTTATGAACATCTACCTACCCTGTCCCGTTGCGTGTTTAGGAAACATAAAATACGTAAATAGGTACCCCGCTTTCTAGTGCCCCTTGCTCTCCTGGTTCTGTCTTTTCCCCTCTTCCCCTTCTCCCTCTTCTGTCGTCTTTTAGACATGACCACGTGACTTGGCCGCAACCTATCACCATAGTCCTTCCTTCAACTATTTTTTTTTCTCCTTCGAGTCACTTTTCTTTCTCCTCTTCCTCCTCCTTCTTCTCCTTTTCTTTTTCCTCCTTTTTCTTCCTCCTCCAGCTGTGGGGAGATAATAGTTGTCCGCAATGACGATGGTCTGTATCTTATTGTTTTTTTTTTCTTTTTTTTTCTTCAAAAAGCCAGTCCAGCAATCACTAGGCGCCTTCACCCTACACATAAGTATTATGATTGTTGCCTTTGTAGGCTAATCTTTTCCCCCAATGTAACTATCATTACAACCACCGAAGAGGAGATCATAAGTTAATTTTTCAAACGTTCTTGTTCTCGTGATGTTCCGTACTAAAAATCTTCCTATGCATTTGTCACGATACAGTTCAATAGTTCGTAAGGGCGGCAACCCCTCTCCATTTAGGGCCCCCCCTGAATTACTTCCTGAGTTATAATTCTGTTTAATTAAACGCATGTTGTGTGGATTTGTATTTTGAGTTGTGAGTTTTTATTTTTATGGTTTTGTTTTTAATTAACTAATTGAGACTTGTGGTAGGTTATAGGGGGAAATATGATTGGGAGGGAGAGGGAGAGTTATGAAATCTATTCGTTGTGCCATACAGGGCGCTGTGAAGTTGTACAGGGGACAGTGTTCAAATAACGGCTCTCAAAGCTCTGAAGAAAGTCTCAAATCCCGAAATCGTCATTCGAAAGTACGGTCCCCTGAAAATCCAATAAATGGTAGCTCTATCCTTTCTTTACTTTACATGCTTTCGGTAAAGCGGGAGTACCATTACGTTGTTTAATTTCATTTAGTTTGATCTACATGTATTTGTATGTTGAGTCAAATCGACTCTGGGTAAAAGTAGAAATGTGCCGCACGAAACTAGGGCACCCTAGGGAATTAGCTGATGATCTAATTTTATTTGAAAGGTCACACCACTCTTCAAGTCTCCACAGTAGGGATATAATGACCTTAGCAGAAATAGTCATACGACTCATCAGGTTTTTAAAAGTAGTACAACTTTGTTTACAATTAGTTTGAATATTGGTGTCGATTGTACATTGTAGACATTGTCCATCGGTTTGTTTACATTACATCGGTAATCGATTAAACAGTAATTTGCTTACTGGAAAAAATTCCAGCTATTCTCTGTAACCTTCGGTCAGCTCTGTCTAATCCTTTAGGCCCCATACCGTACACAATACAAAATATGAACCACAACTTGATCTTCCAGTCTGGTCTTGCGACAGATCGATTTGTTAGTTTAGCGTGTATAGTCTGTACGCAATATTTGTGCAAATTCCACTTGTTTAGACCTGAAATTTGAGCAGATATCGAGTACACAAGCATTGAACCGTCGAAAGACCATCAAGTTGGTAGACATATAGCTAGCTAAGCGTGATATGTTCTGGGCTTTAGATTTGAAGAAGGATTTGGTCTCATTATTACGCCACTGGTTTGACTCTTTATCTTGGTGAGGTACATGATACTTCCGACATTACGTACGCTTTACTTCCGATATTTTATTAGGAGGCTCGATCACAAGACGGCCCATATTTTAGGTGATTTGACAATTTGACTCCCCGTTTTGAAGGGATCTACAGCTTCCTGATTCCTATGTAGAGGGTCTTATGTGAAATATTGTTCAAGCGTTTAATTTTCAATCCCTGTGACTTCTCAACTTCTCGTCTCTTATAATGTCGCTAGTGTGAGGTATGGACTGTATGGATTAGTTTTTACATGTTGATTGTTGATATCGTCATCGTCAGTTGTTTGCAAGTATCAGCATTATTGTTTTCTGAGCAATCGGGTGTTGGCTATTGCATTCAGATGATTAGCTTTTACTCTTCTTTGTTGGTCAGATTAAAGGTGTGTCCACACATATTTGACGATCGATGAGGTGAATCTATGATGTCCAGGCAGTGTGGACTGTTTCAGTCGACATCGATTGACGGCCGTCGACTATGTGGGTTTTGTCCCGTATTGCCTAACATTTACTATCAGCTTTTTACGTCTAATGTGTGACATTTCGCTGTCTCTTCGAAATGTGAACGATTTCTGGCAATTTTACGCCTGTGATGATAGAAACGAGGGAACATTAAGTATCCTCTTCCATCCTGTGGGACTATCATAACCTTCCTCCAGCAGATCCATACAGTAACAATAACTGTTCAAAATGGTTTTATTCCTTCGAATATTTCGGGGCATTCATCTTGTTAGACTGGCTGGTTGGGGGACGTTAAATAGGGAACTCGAATAATAATTGTTTGTTTTAAGAACACTGTCCTGTAACTTTCTGTTGAATACGTAAAGATTATGCTAAGGAAAAATCCGAGTTTACCTATTTTCCTGGTCTTTAAAGTGATTATCCGAACACATCTGACGTAGGTCAGAAAATTCCCAATGAAAATTATCATGCTATTGTACCTACTGAACAATTATTATTGTTTCGTAGCAGTTACCAACCTCCTAGGCCTGATGACTGAGACTTGGACTTGGGACTACGCTATGAACTACGGAGGGAAGTTTCCACAAGTCTAATTCGGTTTCCACGTCTACCATGACGTGAATAACTGTTCAAAATGGTTTTATTCCTTTGAATATTTCGGGGCATTCATCTTGTTAGACTGGCTGGTTGGGGGACGTTAAATAGGGAACTAGTATATACTAACCTGAATTTCCCTTGCTAAAGAAATAGCGATAAGGCGAAGAAAAGGAAAATGAAGGAGATTCATCTTTTGATAGTCGATATTGCATCTGGGATCCTTTCTTTAAATCTCTTTAATTTCTCTTGCTTTCATAGTTCACAAGGCTTTCGAATCTCTGTAAAACCGTTGCAAATTTTTGCGTCATTTGTTCCAAATTGAGAATAAAACTTATGTTGAGAAGATGAAGGTTAGAATAATAATTGCTTGTTTTAACAACACTGTCCTGTAACTTTCTGTTGAATACGTAAAGATTATGCTAAGGAAAAATCCGAGTTTACCTATTATCCTGGTCTTTAAAGTGATTATCCGAACACATCCGACGTAATGGATTCGACGTAGGTCAGAAAATTCCCAATGAAAATTATCATGATATTGTACCTGCCTACTAAACAATTATTATTGTTTTGTAGCAGTCACCAACCTCCTAGGCCTGATGACAGAGACTTGGACTTGGGACTACGCTATGTACTACGGAGGGAAGTTTCCACAAGTCTAATTCGGTTTCCACGTCTACCATGACGTGAATTTAGTTTCCACGACTTCCCATTTTTCAAAAAGCTACATTCACCCCTACATATCTTTTTCTCAAAACCATGTTCAAACTAAAATAATATACAAGTACATTGATAAATGGATAACTATTTATTTCATGTCATATTATTACACCGCGACTCTGGACCCCAGGTAAACCCAATCTTTTTTAACATTACCTACCTACCTGTAGGGCGGTACCCGGATAAGGCGGTTCGCATTTTGAAACCCGCTTATCTAACAATGTTCCGTTCACGTAAGTAATAATTTTCCGGGTTCAATTCCCGTCTCGGTACTTCTCGATTCGGGCACTCATTCTTACGGTGACAACTGACCACCTACTCAATAGCCATTTTTAATAAGTAGGTAGCTACCAGTGGTAGCATTAGCCATTACCAGATAACTTTTTTTTTCGAGAAAGAACTACCAAGGAAAGAGACCAACTCAGTGGTGCTCTGAAACTCTCAAAATCTGTGAAGAGCTCTAGCTTCATCACGTATCCTTGAATGTACGAATAATAATAATAATTTACAGGGATTATACGCTTTTCTCGGAATGAAATTCCATGACTTTTCCAGAAAATTTCCACGACTTTTTCCAGAAAAATAGGGGGCGGAGGTACCTACCTAAAAATCAGTAAGATTACCCCTTCATTTAAATAAAATAATTCGGTTTTTCAGAAAAACTTGATATTTAATTTGAACATTTTTAATTATTGACCGGGTGACAAATTCTATGACTTTTCAGGTTTTCTTTAAATTTTCACGATTTTCCATGACTTTTTGGTCAATTTACAGATTCCATGACTTTTCCAGTTTTTCCAGGGCGCGTATACTTAAACCCTGAATTATTATTTAAAAAAAAATATATACCAATTTAGCCTTTTCAGATAAAGCTGAGGGTCCACCCACGACGTTTTAAATCCAAAATAAATCAGTAGGTAGGCCATTAATATTCAAACAATATAGCTACCCATCTATGTTATTTGAATAGACATGATTTGTACCTTGTACCGAATAACTGATTCATAGGTAATTTCAATATCTATGCCAAGATCATGATCACATAACAAAGAGTACCCGTCTATTATTCATTGGAAATAACTTCTATTCTATGTACGGCCACCTTCAGAACTTTACTCATGAATTGGTCACCACAATCAATTAAATCCAAGATGGATGCCCAGTCGTAAGTCCTTAACATTAAACTTAATAAAGTTCAAACCTTACTGTCTATAAATTAATATGACAATATAATATTTATTGACAATACACCATCAATAATTTTATTATATTCTTCAGTAGATAACATTGACAGTGATATTGACATTTTTCATAATTTTATGGCTTGTGACACCAACCTCCAGATCCGTAGCCCACCGCGCAAACTACTACACCCTACACCACTGAGATTGGTTCAATATTTCTATCTAGTAGAAAAGATCAGACTCGAATATTTGGGACCCTTATCCCCTCTCTGGTTCCCTTAATCCGCCACTCTTGGTGCGGTAAAGTACATGGAATTATCAAGGAAACTCCAGCTACTAGGATTTACAAGAACATTTCAAACCAACTTCTTGCCTATGCTCTTGTTTGGAATTAATTATTTCATAACAATAAATAATCCAACGTTTGATTTCAATTTCATAGACAATGATTGTCCGATCCCGGCGAGCAGCTAGTTATCTACCGGTAAGTATAAATATTAAATAGGAATGTTCATGCTTCCTTACATATCAGTTGAAATATGCCCAAGATACATTACTTACAACTTACTTATGGTGAGTGAAAGATTCCAAAGTACGAATCTAAATCATTCTTTGTTCTAGGAGCAGATAGGTACCTTGTAACTTTGTAAGTGGGAATGAAGTATTACTTTACTTACTACCATTTGTGTACAAAAGTACAAAGTCCAGTGGTTCTCAAAAAAATGACATAGTGGTCAGGGCCACGGCCGTAGAAAGGAATCGTTTGTATTGCGTAATCTAAGCCTCTCCTAGGACCACAACGTGTGTGACAGGCCCTAGTAAGTGAGTACTTACAACTCAAAGTACATGACTACTAAAAAGAATTTGACATGCGTAAGTCAAGCCTGTCCGGGGATCGTAACGTGTGTGACAGGCCAAGTAAATACTTACATCTCAAAGTGCACAAGTACTAAAAACAGCTAAAACTTCATTTCAAACCGGCAATGAGTAAGTCCGGATGAGTAATCTAGCAACAATACTCAACATGAACGGAAAGATTGTTTCAAAATGTATGGCACATTGCCTACTTGCACAAGTTTCCAGGCGTAACATAGTCATTCGTTCTGTAAAGTGTTCCTCCACTCAGCTTGTGATTACTCAGATGGTGACCCATTTGGATACCAACCTTGCGCAACGTTCCTTAACGTTGATCCATCGGAATTTGGTGCATTCAACGTGCTATCGCCGGTGGCTGAGTGACCCTTAACGTTGATCCATCGGAATTTGGTGCATTCAACGTGCTATCGCCGGTGGCTGAGTGACCGCAGACACCACAGTATCTTATGTTTATGTCAATGTGAGAATGTATGGCATTTCGTACGTTTGACAAATTAGTTCAGAATCTGCTGGGGAGAAAGGAAGACATAACCTATAGATATGGAAAATTGAAAGCTTGTTTTTTTTTTTTTTTTTTTTTTTAAAAATAAATTTACGTACCTCTACATTTTGGTGTGCTATAGCCCAGAAGTAGCTCTGACATCTTCAACAAACCAAAAGATTTTACTTTAGAATTAGTTATTTGAAATACATGCACAATACTGTGAATGGTGGTTCGAACAATCGTGATTTGAAATACTAAGAGAACTTTATGCTCGCAAACAAACAGAACTTTACTACAAGTACAATACTATTACATGGTGAAGTTACATATTTACATATGAAATGACTAGGTAGTTAAAATTATTACAAACTCATTCATTTGCTCTAATACTAATACATGTTGCATAAGAATTGTTGTATTCAATTCCAACATGAAGTGACGCCAAAGAAATATACGTCTACGTTCCACTTTTGGAACTTGAAGAGAAAAAGGAATGTAAATGGTCTAGAAAAAAAGTCCATACCTTCATTTTAAAAACATTGAATATTTTGCTGAAAGATGTATAAAAGACTTAACTCCGTACACAAAAAGCTCTCTCTGAGGCTTAGGTTCCAAAATATGAGTCAAGCTTATACGAATCTGTCCTTTAGAGTTAACTCCTCTCGAGAAAAAACGGATGTTTTATTAGAAGTAAATTCATTCGTCCGCCAATTTAAACTGGCATTTAAAAAGGGGGAAAAATCCTTCAGTCATAGTCATATGTTTCTCAGGTTTCTCTACTCTAGTTACCTCCAGGTGTCAAGCTAAAGAACCACCCATGTTATCGATTACGGTGTACTTTATGTGACGAGATGAAAGTTGAAAACTTTTAATGAATCAGCCGAATACCTCCTTGACCAAGTGATCTTCACATAACTTTCATGATCAAACTTGCTGAAAGTTGTTATTATATTTGGATTATTTATCTCTCGTTATTATTTATGACAATTCAATTAGAAACATACTGGGTGACTAGAACTCGGTCTTAAGAGCTTTGATAGAGTAAACTATATTTGCCAGGTTTTTAATTGATACCAATGTCAAATACTTCAATGGGATTTTATTTGAACTTGGCATTTTTTGAACTCAAATTTAAGAACACATTTTAAAACAATAGATCCTCCTGGTATGTTAGTCAAGACAAGGCCAATGAACAGGTTGATCCACCGAGAGTAAGCTGTGATCAGGAATCTAGTCAGAATGATAGTGTGTCCAGAAATATATCACATGAGGAATCAGCCGCCAAGTACAATATTGCCAGGTCCCGATCCTCCTGGTACGTATACCAAGAGAAACGCGAGGATACCAATTTAATTCTTAAGAGCTTTGATAGAGTAAACTATATTTGCCAAGTTTTTAATTGATACCAATGTCAAATACTTCAATGGGATTTTATTTGAACTTGGCATTTTTTGAACTCAAATTTAAGAACACATTTTAACTGAGAAATGACGAATATGATGTTAATTTATTGCGAAAGTTTCACTCCACTTTCGGCACAGTTTCCCAAATGAACCACAACTTTCTTCCTCACACCCTGTAGATACGCGAAAGTACGAGTATAACGTCTATCCTTCAAAACTCCTGTAGGTCACCTGTTGTCCAATATGTTATCCAGGCTGAAGTTTATGATGCCCTGAATCAAAATCCATAACAATACATAACCACTGGGTTGTCTCGATAGATTGGTACTTGGGCGCGAGACATTTCAATTTGAAATGTGAACCGAAGATTTCTCTTCATAACCCGACCATTCGTAAAGAACTACATAGTCAAATAATAGTACATGTGTAAAAGTGTAAGATTTTGTATTTTGGTGAAATGTATTTGGACTTTCTGATCGTGTGAATGTTTTTGTTACTATCTTGTCAAGTGCTGTCGAAGCAACCTAGCAGTAACTGATCAGTGAGAAGGATAAAATGGAATTTTGTGCTTTTACAGATTTTACTTCACCAGTCCAAATCAGACAACATTTGAATTCCTTGTGCTGAAATTGCAACACTCTCTACTCTCCAATTAGTAGGATTTGTGTTGGGTTTTCAATTGAATTTACATGACAGCATTGTTCCACCACTAATTAGCGGGATCTGAGGATGTTGAAACTTGCAACTCGAGCAAACTCTTATGCAACCCGATTTCGAAGCTCTGAATTCAAGCTGCAAGCTTTATGTTAATTGTAAGAGATCCCAGATGAATCCAGCAATAGTAATGTCTGAAGTGGATTCTATTTATTTATTGACGTGGGTACAAATGAACATTTATGTATATCTACTGAAAGCTGTCGAAAAGTCTTCTGACGTTTTAAGCTTCGAAAGCAGATTGTTATGATTTTTTTTTGTACCTACCTACCTACCACCAATAGGTAAACCTAATAACGTAGCTCGTAGGTAGGTAAGTATTTAAGTATATACCTAAATTTTATACCTATCTACTTTAGTTCTCGAAATACAACTACATCATGTAAAATTGTAAATGGTGAATGTATAGGTATGTGGAAGTGGAAAAATGAGTCATCAACATGAATGAATCATTTCTGTTGGTGCAGGTAGGGGAGAAAGGTGGACGAAATTTTCCTACTGCAAGTAGGTAGGTTGGAAAATAAGGCATTCCATAACAGGAGAAGTATAGGCCGTATAGATATAATGATGTAGGCAAGTACACCTGTGAAGCATTGCACATTAATTGGTAACATGTGAGGCAACTTTGACGAAAGCACTTTTTCCTTTCTCACGTTGACCTTCCTCAAAAGCCGACTATACATGTTGGGTTCCTGTTATTGAATTTGGAGGCAAGCAATAAAGAAGTGACAGCGATATAGCTGAAAGTTAAAGGATAATGTATGACAGCTTACTTATTGAGACAGAAACCAGAGGAAATTGGGAAAATGAGTAGTCGAGTCGTTAGAAAATAATAATAAATGTAATATTAAATATGATGTATCCTAAAGGACCTAAAGCTTATAGGTATAAGTACAATCCCCTTAAAGACTGAGGAATCCTCGCCCTTGCACAGGATTTTCGTCAGAAAGCCACCCCCCCCCTAAATTTACCTAGGTACTATAAGGCTAAAGAAATTGAGAAATCACATTGATCTCAGGTACTATAACTACAAAACACTTTCACCTTGCCATCTTAGCATCGCGTATAAGGTCGCCTTTTTCGACAGCACAGTGAAAATTCCCACGTCTGCAGTGCGCGTGCTTTCTGTCAGGGAGAAAAACCCCATTTCCCCGTCCGTCGTGTCTAGTGTTTAGTTTTGTGCCGAAACTGTGCCACGGGTCGGTCGCCGCGAACTTGCGAATTTTCCGCGAAAAAGTTCGAATTTTTTTGGACACTTGATTTTACTTTTTCCTCTCATGTTTTCTCAATGGGATCATCCAATCCAGTTCATCGTTTTGAAAATTTCTTGGAGTTTTTCTTCCATGCCAGACGTTTCCCAACATTTTTGAGTAGTGAAATATTTCGATTTCTTTATTATTGTTTTGTAGTTTGAGTACCAACTCTTTTGTTTATCCACTGGACTTGACGGCTGTTCTTATTCAAAATTAATCTAGTGTCTGCTTTTTTTCCCCCCATTTTGGAACGAAGGGATCTATTGTTATCCAATAAAGTAGAATTCTTTCGTAATCTTTCAAAACAAAAGATAACAAGGATTGTCGAAATATTTGTTTTTCGTTTCGTCATTCACAAAATATCGAGCACTAGCTCCCTCATGCGGTAACCCCCTAACCTAGATTTTGGATTTTCTCCCCCTTATAGGACAGACTCCCTAGTCTCAGACGACCCCCCTTTCCTTTCTCACTTTGTAAGGAAAGATAATAGAATGTCACAAATGTACACAATTTATTTCATTTCGATTGTTGATTTAACGGAGATGGTAACCTAGATAAAAAGTAAACAAATATGTAATAGAAAGTAACAAATGACTGGAAAATAAAATTAAACGTAAAAGATGAATTTTGTAAATATAATTTCTTTTATCAATATCACTAAACTTTTCTAGTAATAAATCATCAAATTACAATTGAAAGCAATCCATTTTGTCGCGATTACCCGCTTGATTTTCTATTAAATGATCTATTTAGATCAGTTGATTTTTTTTTCTCTCGGCTTTTGAAATGGGTGTGAAAGTGAGAGTATTGAATGGGGCCTCGCCACCGGTACCACATGAAGTCAATAAACTTGAATCTAATTGAAATTATTTGGAAAATACTGAAATTAAATTAGTTGTTTCTTTTTGCCGATATAATATTATGTACATCCAGGAAAGGAGTTTCTAACCTAATAAATAATAAAATTTACCTTTGACAGTAATTTTCAATTCTTTATTGACTTGAAAGTTTCCCCAATGTTGTGAACATTATATAAATATAAACATATGAAATGAAGAAGTTGAAGAACATGGTAACTTAACCCAATTCTAGAGAGAACCCGGCAAAATGTTTTTAAGAATCAAGGTGAGTCCGAGTGTGGTGAGAAACCAATACATATTTCCCTTTTTATTTTGCTCTCTGTACCACCCAAAAGTTCTTTCTATAACTCTAAAATTCTGACTTCTTGTATTTATTGAGATCATTTTAGTTCCAAAGCCAAGGCTACTTGTACCAAGAAGTTCACAAGTTATGGGCTAAGGGAATCATTACAACCCACAGAGCTTTACACCATTACATAAACGAGACCACAACACACAACAATGCTACATTAAAAATCCCCGTTTCCTTTTCTTTTTTCTGTAATTAATTGCGTTCATAAATTACCTATTAACACCTTTTTGTAAACGTAATAATTTTGAAACCGAAGGCAGTATGGGCTATATGAGAGTGGAATAGATCTACTAAGGTCATGTCAGGGCTGTATGCCACTTCGCCCTTTTCCCCTGGGATTTCAACTAACTTCTCTATTGTGATCACGAGTGTACGGTAGAGCCCAGTGGCGTTACCTAATGTACGGAGAGAGATTGTACACTAGGTCTAGCAGGTCTCTAGGACACTCTTGAGTAGACTACCCCTGAAATTCATATAAATCTGGAATACTGCAGCACCGACCGGCCAGGCAGGGTTTTACATGAACCACTTCTTCAGCATGGTTACAACGAGTCAACGGCAGATCCCATGGACCTTGGATAATGCATACCCAAGTACATGGGTTGGAGAGAGACAGGTCCCAGATATACTCTTGACTCCCCCTGAAATCCTTGGAAATCTGGAAATACTAGACCACCGACCAGGCGCAGTACATGATCCATCAAATGCAATACCGAGTCAAGACACCCGGAAAGTACTAGTAAATCTGGGAAAGGAATTTGATATTACGAGACCCACCAGTCACAAAATAGGTAAACAGAACTGCATTACAAAACTCCTGATTCTTGTTACCCGTAATAATTGTTTAATATAGCAAATAATTAATTAGTCTATTTAACAAGAAACGAAGCGGTTGTAGTCACAAAATGTAATAGACCGATGCGGTCCATTAAACCCAGGAGAATGGATTTCAGTCCAGATCTGTTGTGATTGTGATTGCCCGATTGATATTCGAACCGAGATCCAGAATTCAGAGCACTAGGACAAAAGTCAAGTTACATCTTGCATTTGTGACCTCTCCTCCATAATGTAGAAATGTAGGCGTAGAGGAAAACGAAAGAAAGATGAGAATGTATTCAGGAAATCTTCGTTCTACTTTTTAAGAATTGGTCAACAAAATGTTAAAGTTGACAGCTGGTGTTATGCCATCTGATGATTTTTCTTGAAAAAAGAGTAATCGACAGTCCAGTCTTACACCTGTCAACTTTAATGAATACTTTCCTTGGATTTTTTTTTTTTTTTTTTTTTAACTCCTGATTCTTGTTACCTGATAAAAGTGATATCGTAATCAAACATGGTTGGAATTACTTCTCAAAACCTCAGGGGCTCCTGAAATAATTGTTCGGGGCTGATGGGTGGCTACCTCATGTAAATTTCATAGGTAGGTACTTAATTTTTCGGAGGAACACTGCAACTGCTCTTTAATTTCCACTGCTCTTAACTGCTGTTCAAAGTGTTCTTGCCACTATAATTCGGTAGCATATTCCCTATTGCTACATATTTAATGATATCTTACACCTGCTTAAAATTCACAAATACCTATACAACTTGTAAATTTTATGCAAATTTTACCAATATCAAATTCGCCCCTAATCACCACCATGAAAGTATCATGGTTAACATGCATGTTATCAAAATGAATTAGATATTTAGGTACATTTAGTTATAAACTGTTGGAAACCGCTCTAATGTCATGGAAGCGGGCAGTGGACCAATGGACATATCGACGTTTAATCCTCCAAGCCCGTCTGTAATATTGTGAGGTAAATCAAAACACAGAACCATAATCTAGTGATTTCCTGGTGCCATAGGAGACTGCCTGGGCAAATACCGTGGTTCACGACTTTGTCCCCTCCTTTAATGTCTATATTATAGAATTTTTCTCAGTATGAAGAACACAATATGATACTGGATCAGGAAAGGATTTGTAGACAGTAGTGCTGACCAGAGTATCTTATGTTTGATAGAATTCTAACGTCACCGTATCTTTATCTTTAGTGACGCGGGTTTTACCCTCCGTTCGCCGACAAACTTCCCCTACTCACATTAACCTCACCTCCTCTTAGTGAGATACCTACATGATACTTCCGACATTACGTACGCTTTACTTCCGATATTTTATTAGGAGATTCGATCACAATGACGGCCCATATTTTAGGTGATTTGACAATTTGACTCCCCGTTTCGAAGGGATCTACAGCTTCCTGAATCCTATGTACGAGGGTCTTATCTCTTATGTGAAATGTTGTTCACGTGTATAATTTTCAATCCCTGTTCCAATTCAATTTCAAATCCCTCTAACTTCTCAACTTCTCATCTTCTCATCTCGTATAATGTTGCTAATGTGAGTTATGAAGCGGTTACAATTTGATATAGTCATCGGCAGGTGTTTGCAAGTATCAGCATGATTGTTTTGTGAGCAATCAGGTGTTGGCTATTGCATTCAACTTATCAGCTTCGACTCTTCTTTGTTGGTCAGTTTAAAGGTGTGTCTACACATATTTGACGATCGATGAGGTGAATCTATGATGTCCAGGCAGTGTGGACTGTTTCAGTCGACATCGATTGACGGCCGTCGACTAAGAACTACATAGTCAAATAATAGTACATGTGTAAAAGTGTAAGATTTTGTATTTTGGTGAAATGTATCTGGACTTTCTGATCTTGTGAATGTTTTTGTTACTATCTTGTCAAGTGCGACGTGGGTACAAATGAACATTTATGTATATCTACTGAAAGCTGTCGAAAAGTCTTCTGACGTTTTAAGCTTCGAAAGCACGTGTAAAAGTGTAAGATTTTGTATTTTGGTGAAATGTATCTGGACTTTCTGATCTTGTGAATGTTTTTGTTACTATCTTGTCAAATGCTGTCGAAGCAACCTAGCAGTAACTCTTAACATGAGTCCCAGCCAGTAAACCTGCAGGATCATGAACAAAGCAATGGTAAAATGACATACCAGAGGAATATTCTTGATGGCATCCAATACAGAGAGATCAAACAGTTTGATATACGCGTAGAACATGTATGGGAGGAGAACGATGCGGCAGATGAAGAAACTCACTAGCATGGCGATACCATTAGCAAAGTACAACACGGAAGAGGTCATCCGGAGTCGATGCAGAATGAGCCTGATGTTGACGAAGATGGTGCTGAACTCCATCGTGTACAGAAACATGAAGACACAGTCACCAAACTTCCGACGCAGTGTCATCACACCAAGGAGACCCACTGTGGGTATGAACAGGTGGTGAAGGAATATGATCTTGTTCCTCAGGATGAAAGTCTGCACGTCCATGTAGCCGTGCTCCATTGTATATGCCTACATGAAAGAAGAAGCAATTAGTAAAAACTTCTTTAAGATCTTGTTGGTAACAATGGAAGAAGAAAGGAATGTTCCATTGTATATGCCTACATGAAAGAAGAAGCAATTAGTAAAAACTTCTTTAAGATCTTGTTGGTAACAATAGAAGAAGAAAGGAATGTCAAATGAAAGCCTCACCTTGTACATAACAACTATATCGTAGAAGAAATAAGGCAATCCGAACCAGGTGTAGAAATCAATCCAGCGACTGTATGCAATGAAGTTATTCTTCATGTTGCAGCGATCTTCCATCACCACTAGACAGGCGAACAAGCAGGCAAGAAAAGCCTGCAGTGCAGACACAGATTTCACACAAATGTCGTAGACTTCGTATTTCTTGAGCTGAAACTTTTTGGCAAGACGTTTTCCAGCGGTCGTTTTGAATTTTATAAGAAGGAGGAGATGGAACATGGAGGTGTAAAAAGTCAAGCCTAGAATCGTCAGGTTTGCTATTTGAGTGTGAGAAGCCCGTATCCTCTGTGTGGATGGAATAACCTGTACTGCCAACGCCATCGCTGTGAATGCTATGCCACCAGTCATTGTGATTGAACCTTTGAGTATTTTGAACATATTATGGCAATACTTGGTAAGGCAGTGATCTGTTTGTTTCGAACTTTGGTCATGCTTGATATCTTCGGTGCTACGTTCAAATCCTGTAGACCTTTCGTCATGTTCACAACTTGTTTGGTCACTCATCAATCAAAATCCTCGCAATGTTCAAACTCTTTTGCTCATAATCAATCAGTGTTTTTGAACTGTAGTACTTAATTGGGAAAATGATTTACAAAAGTACCAAAATTTGAACTTGACTTATCACAGAGTGTGGTGTCTAATCGATTTCAGCCATCGCTATAATGCCTCTGACCCTCAGGAGAGTAATGACAGTCAATGACGTTTCGATGGTTTCCACTTGGAATCAAAATATCTTCTTCGCTTACTATTTCGGTCTGTGATGATTCTCTCCCGCCATATACATACAAACCAAAAGACTATACAAGAAGGGACGCTACAAGTTTAATACCCTTGCCCCCATACCATGGTAATACAGGAGCTCTTTCATTATGAAAGTGTGATCTGTTCAGCGGTGATGATAAATGATAGGACGTAAGCAATAATCATTATTATGACCATTGCGGGGTTTCCACTTGGAATCAAAATATCTTCTTCGCTTACTATTTCGGTCTGTGATGATTCTCTCCCGCCATATACAAACCAAAAGACTATACAAAAAGGGACGCTACAAGTTTAATACCCTTGCCCCCATACCATGTTAATACAGAAGCTCTTTCATTATGAAAGTGTGATCTGTTCAGCGGTGATGATAAATGATAGGACGTAAGCAATAATCATTATTATGACCATTGCGGGGAAAGGAATGTCAAATGAAAGCCTCACCTTGTACATAACAACTATATCGTAGAAGAAATAAGGCAATCCGAACCAGGTGTAGAAATCAATCCAGCGACTGTATGCAATGAAGTTATTCTTCATGTTGCAGCGATCTTCCATCACCACTAGACAGGCGAACAAGCAGGCAAGAAAAGCCTGCAGTGCAGACACAGATTTCACACAAATGTCGTAGACTTCGTATTTCTTGAGCTGAAACTTTTTGGCAAGACGTTTTCCAGCGGTCGTTTTGAATTTTATAAGAAGGAGGAGATGGAACATGGAGGTGTAAAAAGTCAAGCCTAGAATCGTCAGGTTTGCTATTTGAGTGTGAGAAGCCCGTATCCTCTGTGTGGATGGAATAACCTGTACTGCCAACGCCATCGCTGTGAATGCTATGCCACCAGTCATTGTGATTGAACCTTTGAGTATTTTGAACATATTATGGCAATACTTGGTAAGGCAGTGATCTGTTTGTTTCGAACTTTGGTCATGCTTGATATCTTCGGTGCTACGTTCAAATCCTGTAGACCTTTCGTCATGTTCACAACTTGTTTGGTCACTCATCAATCAAGATCCTCGCAATGTTCAAACTCTTTTGCTCATAATCAATCAGTGTTTTTGAACTGTATTACTTAATTGGGAAAATGATTTACAAAAGTACCAAAATTTGAACTTGACTTATCACAGAGTGGTGTCTAATCGATTTCTCAGCCATCGCTATAATGCCTCTGACCCTCAGGAGAGTAATGACAGTCAATGACGTTTCGATGATTTCCACTTGGAATCAAAATATCTTCTTCGCTTACTATTTCGGTCTGTGATGATTCTCTCCCGCCATATACATACAAACCAAAAGACTATACAAGAAGGGACGCTACAAGTTTAATACCCTTGCCCCCATACCATGGTAATACAGGAGCTCTTTCATTATGAAAGTGTGATCTGTTCAGCGGTGATGATAAATGATAGGACGTAAGCAATAATCATTATTATGACCATTGCGGGTTTGTTTACATAATTTTGGCAAAAATATTTACAATTTATATTGGATTTTCTCCCCCTTATAGGACAGACTCCCTAGTCTCAGACGACCCCCCTTCCTTTCTCACTTTGTAAGGAAAGATAATAGAATGTCACAAATGTACACAATTTATTTCATTTCGATTGTTGATTTAACGGAGATGGAATTCCATTTGATATTTTATTGGTTTCCTTTGCTTCCTCGTTCTTTGTTTGATATCAATGGATACAATTGATTGTTTTAGTCCCATTATAGCCTTGGTAGTTTAGCCTAAAGGTAACCTATTGCCTTTTACTATTTTATAGGCAATATAGGCATTGTAGGAAACGACTGAAGAAGAGAAGAAGCTCCAATAAATATAGTTGTGTCAATTTGCGATGAACCTATGTGACAATTGTGGCATTGATTCTTTCATTTTACGGGAAAAGGTGTTAGTAAAAGGGAGCTTCCAATGCAAAATTTAACTCTTAATTTTGTAGGAAACGACTGAAGAAGCTCCAATAAATATAGTTGTGTCAATTTGCGATGAACCTAATGTGACAATTGTGGCATTGATTCTTTCATTTTACGGGAAAAGGTGTTAGTAAAAGGGAGCTTCCAATGCAAAATTTAACTCTTAATTAACAGCTTTACTATTATGTATTTTAAATTTCAGTCCAACGGCCTAGTTAAGTTTTATCCAAAGTTTTTGTGATTGAAAATTAATTGCGAGCAATGTGCTTGCAAATTCATCCCTTCAAAGCTCACAATAATAATTGTGTTTATTGTTGAAGCACTATATGGTCACAACCCACTTGACAGTTTTCATTTGGCTTTCACTTTTGCATGGAGGGGTTTTTCGAGACAACACAATAGCCTGTAGGTAATGGGAAACTTGAATATTGGATCAAGTTATTCCTAATGTGATCTTAAATGATTGCGAGCAATGTGCTTGCAAATTCATCCCTTCAAAGCTCCCAATAATAATTGTGTTTATTGTTGAAGCACTATGGTCACAACCCACTTGACAGTTTTCATTTGGCTTTCAATTTTGGAGGGGTTTTTCGAGACAACACAATAGCCTGTAGGTAATGGGAAACTTGAATATTGGATCAAGTTATTCCTAATGTGATCTTAAATACCAATTTAAATAGTGATAACGTATCCAAAGAACAGACCAAAATTATAAATGAGAAATCTGAAAAGGACAAAGATAGCTCTCGAGATATTAAAAAGCACATCTCCAGGTGCAGTCTAATCGATACCCACTCAAAAGAGTCTCTCAGTAGTATAAAGAAAGCTCAAAATAATGTAACTCCAGTTCAAACTATACCTAGAAAATTAAAGCAAAGTAAATCCGTGGACGGAGGCTGTAACACATTCGAAAGGCATAATGCAACTTACAAGTCCTTGGATAATCGAATCCGTGAAAACCGACTGTCTTACCCGTCCGACGTGTTTCATACTCACACAGCACTAAGTGCTCAAAACCAAATACACACGAAGTCGAATCCTCGCAATGTTCAAACTCTTTTGCTCATAATCAATCAGTGTTTTTGAACTGTAGTACTTAATTGGGAAAATGATTTACAAAAGTACCAAAATTTGAACTTGACTTATCACAGAGTGTGGTGTCTAATCGATTTCAGCCATCGCTATAATGCCTCTGACCCTCAGGAGAGTAATGACAGTCAATGACGTTTCGATGGTTTCCACCACGAAGTCGAAAGAAAGTTTCGTCATTGATAGAAACAAACTAGAGACGAGCATCGAACAGTTGGCAGCTTTGAAAAGGGAGCTGAACGCTGGAAGTTTTGATACAAAGAAAGTTCCTTCGAATAAATGTGATACCAAAGTACAAGCCGTACCTCCTGCTAGTTCTTCTAAGTCAAACCCTTCCTCGATCTTAAATCAAACTGGAAATTTAGATTAGTTTTGATTAGACTATTCATTAATATTAGTAGATATACAAGTACACAATACATAAGTAGAATAACAATAATCATGGGGGATGACAATAATTTCATTAGATTAATCCGACTACAATACTGTGCATTCTGTATAGGATCATGTGTGTCTCGCATCACATTATGTTTGAATATTTAATAGTAAACGAAATAATGTGCTTATCACACATCAAATTTTACACATGCATATTTATGATCCAATATTATACTGTACTTTTTGAGGGTTTCAAAGTCGGTTCGGAAGAAAGCAAACCTCTGACCAAGCTGTCATACAGCGATGTCCTAAAAACCAATAAATCCACAACTCCAGATGTAAGTTTACACGTTACAACAAACTTGGAACTGGCCTCTCCTTCAGCAGAGATCGACCATGTAAGATCCATCAGTGATACGTTAGATGACTCTCTCATGCCAAAATTATTTTTGCTTTTCTTTATGTTGACTTTTTCTACTGGAGATCAGAGTTGTAGGGCATTCCTACAGAAAGACCCCTTGCTCAGCCACCCTGTCTGGTGGCATTGTTGACATTCCTGTAATGTTATCTACGGGCATCAAGCGTAGAACTTTATGCCGGGGAGGTAATTACTACTAATTAGTATTTAAATATCACTCTTAATCAGCAAGGCCATCTTGAGTACGACACACAAAGGCTAGATTGTTTCTCTACCAATTTATGAAGTATGTGCAAACAAACATACTTTGGTAATCTCTTTGTATCTAATTGGATTATTTGAATGTCTTTCCTCCTTTGTAATTTGAAACCGAAGGCAGTATGGGCTATATGAGAGTGGAATAGATCTACTAAGGTCATGTCAGGGCTGTATGCCACTTCGCCCTTTTCCCCTGGGATTTCAACTAACTTCTCTATTGTGATCACGAGTGTACGGTAGAGCCCAGTGGCGTTACCTAATGTACGGAGAGAGATTGTACACTAGGTCTAGCAGGTCTCTAGGACACTCTTGAGTAGACTACCCCTGAAATTCATATAAATCTGGAATACTGCAGCACCGACCGGCCAGGCAGGGTTTTACATGAACCACTTCTTCAGCATGGTTACAACGAGTCAACGGCAGATCCCATGGACCTTGGATAATGCATACCCAAGTACATGGGTTGGAGAGAGACAGGTCCCAGATATACTCTTGACTCCCCCTGAAATCCTTGGAAATCTGGAAATACTAGACCACCGACCAGGCGCAGTACATGATCCATCAAATGCAATACCGAGTCAAGACACCCGGAAAGTACTAGTAAATCTGGGAAAGGAATTTGATATTACGAGACCCACCAGTCACAAAATAGGTAAACAGAACTGCATTACAAAACTCCTGATTCTTGTTACCTGATAAAAGTGATATCGTAATCAAACATGGTTGGAATTACTTCTCAAAACCTCAGGGGCTCCTGAAATAATTGTTCGGGGCTGATGGGTGGCTACCTCATGTAAATTTCATAGGTAGGGTCGCGGTGTAATAATATGACATGAAATAAATAGTTATCCATTTATCAATGTACTTGTATATTATTTTAGTTTGAACATGGTTTTGAGAAAAAGATATGTAGGGGTGAATGTAGCTTTTTGAAAAATGGGAAGTCGTGGAAACTAAATTCACGTCATGGTAGACGTGGAAACCGAATTAGACTTGTGGAAACTTCCCTCCGTAGTACATAGCGTAGTCCCAAGTCCAAGTCTCTGTCATCAGGCCTAGGAGGTTGGTGACTGCTACAAAACAATAATAATTGTTTAGTAGGCAGGTACAATATCATGATAATTTTCATTGGGAATTTTCTGACCTACGTCGAATCCATTACGTCGGATGTGTTCGGATAATCACTTTAAAGACCAGGATAATAGGTAAACTCGGATTTTTCCTTAGCATAATCTTTACGTATTCAACAGAAAGTTACAGGACAGTGTTGTTAAAACAAGCAATTATTATTCTAACCTTCATCTTCTCAACATAAGTTTTATTCTCAATTTGGAACAAATGACGCAAAAATTTGCAACGGTTTTACAGAGATTCGAAAGCCTTGTGAACTATGAAAGCAAGAGAAATTAAAGAGATTTAAAGAAAGGATCCCAGATGCAAAACTCCCAGGAAAAGAAGAGCTTCAATTCGTGAACATAAAACAGCCTTCAATAATTTGGAAAAGAAATGCAGTGTGCTGGATTGTTTCAAAATGTATGGCACATTGCCTACTTGCACAAGTTTCCAGGCGTAACATAGTCATTCGTTCTGTAAAGTGTTCCTCCACGGACTTGCTGACTTCAAATTTGAAACTGTACAATGTAGCTTTAGTTTGCTGTACAATATGACTTGTATATCTGCTGAAAACTAATTAATTGTTTTTAGTTTCTATCAGATAAAATTAACTTCTAAATACATAACCTTTTGATTAAGCAATCGACTAAAATTATAACTGTGACTTAATACCTCCTACTTGCTAACCAAATACATTATAAACAAAGGACTTTGCATGATACAGAGAAGGACACAATACAACCCATGTTTGCTATATGTCACGGTGGAGGTATAACATATCTTATCACACAATTGCTATCAGGTTTAAAGGGCTCTAAAGTTGACTTTGTGGCGGTCGCAGTAGATTATCACAGAATTCCATTGGTCACATACAGGGTGTCTTTAACTCGACATCTAGAGACCAAAAGCAGATGTAATCGTTCAAAATAGTGTGTTCTGACTTAAAGATTAGTCGAAATTTTCTCCTGTGTGATCCTTTTTTGTAGCACTCAATATTTAATTATTTTTGCTTTTCTTTATGTTGACTTTTTCTACTGGAGATCAGAGTTGTAGGGCATTCCTACAGAAAGACCCCTTGCTCAGTGCACCGCAAGTACCGTAAGCTCTAAGCTCCCAGTAAAACCGGGTGGGTAATAATCCGCTTTTAGGGACCTACTTAGGGTACAAGAGTACACGCCTATCGTCAGATAAATGCGAGTGTGAGAGCAATCCAGATTTGGGATAGTACTTTGAAAGATCGTACTTCCCTGACACTCAAAGCCGCTATTGAGACAGGATAGATAAAAAAATGCACAAACCGAAAATGAATCAGTAGTTAGGCAATTAATATTTAAACAATACAGCTATAGACATGATTTGTACCTAATAACTGATTCATAGGTAATTCCAATAACTATGCCAAGATCATGATCACATAACAAAGAGTACCCGTCTATTTGTTCATTGGAAATAACTTCTATTCTAAGTACGGCCACCTTCAGAACTTTAATCATGAATTGGTCACCACAATCAATTAAATCCAAGATGGATTCCCAGTCGTAAGTCCTTAACATTAAACTTAATAAAGTTCAAACCTTACTGTCTATACATTGCCTTACTGTCTATAATTCAATATGACAATATAATATTTATTGACAATACACCATCAATAATTTTATTATATTCTTCAGTAGATAACATTGACAGTGATATTGACATCTGTAATTCGGTCGGTCAATCGATGAAAAGCGTCGCGGGGTGCCCTGGTCATAAAGTTGTAGGCGTATGAACAAAGCCAACAGGTAGCAATCGGACTCTAGCAACCGGATTCAAACGACTGGGTTATTATGATCAATAATTTCAACATCTCACTCAGCTCCCATTGTGTAGTGGCCACTGCGCTCGCCTTGCACGCGGGAGACCCGGGTTCGATTCCCGGTGGGGTCAGAAAATTTGTATGATCATTCAATAGGAAAGATCTAAGATCTAAGTACTACCTAATGAGTTTAATACTTTAATTTAATTTAAGTAAGTAATTAAATTCAGTCTTAATCTTATGAATTATAACTTCCAAGTTGGTAAGCGTGTACTTAGTAAGTTCCTACATTGTGGGAAATTTTACACGATATGTTTCTTCTGTTAACTCCGGATATTTTCATAAACTATGCATCCACATCCCAAACAATGTTTCTCTTTAACGTCCAGTTTCGAGCAGTACCTAATAAGCTTTCAAATTTTTATCTAGCTTTGGGTTTACGATCCATAACAACTGACTCTCATAGTTGAATTTCGAATATATTGGTATAGTAAGCGAATTCAACTATTTAGACTAAATATTTGAGATACACGACGTTAGAGGAAGAATTTCACAAAGTAAACTTTACAATGAAATTCCATGACTTTTACAGAAAATTTCCACGACTTTTTCCAGAAAAATAGGGGGCAGAGGTACCTAAAAATCAGTAAGATTACCCCTTCATTTAAATAAAATAATTCGGTTTTTCGGAAAAACTTGATATTTAATTTGAACATTTTTAATTATTGACCGGGTGACAGATTCCATTACTTTTCCAGGTTTTCTTTAAATTTTCACGATTTTCCATGACTTTTTGGTCACTTTACAGATTCCATGACTTTTCCAGTTTTTCCAGGTCGCGTATAAACCCTGAATTATTATTGAAAAAAAAACTAATGAATTAGCAAGTGTTCTTTAAAATTAAGCAAGATTAAAAATTAAGCTAAGGCCACAAAGGCCGAGCTTGACATTTTCATTAGGTAGGTACATAGGTAGGTACATAAGTACCTACTCAATTTTTTCACATCATGTAAATTTTCGAAATGTAATTCTAAATCAATAAAAGCTGTTTGTACAAACAAGTACAACTTGCAAGTTCTGCCGGGAATTGAACCCGGTATTTCTCGATTCGGGCGCTCATTCTTACGGTGACAACTGACCACCTACTCAATAGCCATTTTTAATAAGTAGCTACCAGTGGTAGCATTAGCCATTACCAGATAACTTTTTTTTTCGAGAAAGAACTACAAAGGAAAGAGACTTACGAGTACCAACTCAGTGGTGCTCTGAAACTCTCACAATCCGTGAAGAGCTCTAGCTTCATCACGTATCCTTGAATGTACTAATAATAATAATTTACAGGGATTATACGCTTTTCTCGGAATGAAATTCCGACATTTTCATTAGGTAGGTACATAGGTAGGTAAGTACTCAATTTTTTCACATCATGTAAATTTTCGAAATGTAATTCTAAATCAATAAAAGCTGTTTGTACAAACAAGTACAACTTGCAAGGCAAACCAATGTCAAACCAAATAAATTAGAGCTTTCGACGTTAATTAGAGCAAATTCATTAGGTCCTAGCACCTGGGGATCCTCCGTACATACTGATAGTTACATAGATAGATATACTGGAGGGCAAAGCGATGTTTCTGCTGATTCAAGTCTACAGTACAACTTGCAAGGCAAACCAATGTCAAACCAAATAAATTAGAGCTTTCGACGTTAATTAGAGCAAATTCATTAGGTCCTAGCACCTGGGGATCCTCCGTACATACTGATAGTTACATAGATAGATATACTGGAGGGCAAAGCGATGTTTCTGCTGATTCAAGTCTACTAATTGCCATGAAATTGTTCAAACACAAGTTATTATGCATACAAGTGCACCTCATTAAATTAAAGGTTCTGACAATTCTGACAACGAAGTATGAAATCTGGCTGTTTTTGGTAATGATGCCGGTTCATTTGCTCTCTAGATTCGTACAAGACTATAAGCTTAACCCAACTTTTAGGGCTGTTTGCCTCTACGCCTATGTTTCGAATATTGGCACTTTTCGTTTCATTCCGAATTTGCCCATTTATCAGACATTTTTGAAACCCATGCACCGCAAGTACCGTAAGCTCTAAGCTCCCAGTAAAACCGGGTGGGTAATAATCCGCTTTTAGGGACCTAGAGTACAAGAGTACACGCTATCGTCAGATAAATGCGAGTGTGAGAGCAATCCAGATTTGGGATAGTACTTTGAAAGATCGTACTTTCCTGACACTCAAAGCCGCTATTGAGACAGGATAGATAAAAAAAATGCACAAACCGGGCATTGATTTCATCTATGATTTCATTTCTTCACCTCTCATTGAATACGGACTGGGTACAAGAGTACACGCCTATCATCAGATAAATGCGAGTGTGAGAGCAATCTAGATTTGGGATAGTACTTTGAAAGATCGTACTTCCCTGACACTCAAAGCCGCTATTGAGACAGGATAGATAAAAAAATGCACAAACCGGGCATTGATTTCATCTATGATTTCATTTCTTCACCTCTCATTGAATACGGACTCATTAACAGACACAGACGAAAGACGAACAAACCGCATTCTCCATCGGATTAGAAAACAAATCTCCGTCAAGTCATCGAACCTATTGTGGAGTTAGGGTCTGTAATTCGCAAACCGCATTCTCCATCGGATTAGAAAACAAATCTCCGTCAAGTCATCGAACCTATTGTGGAGTTAGGGTCTGTAATTCGCATTGCCTTACTGTCTATAAATTAATATGACAATATAATGTATTCATTGACAATACACCATCAATAATTTTATTATATTCTTCAGTAGATAACATTGACAGTGATATTGACATTCACAATCCCGATCTTGAAATTATCAATGAATTCATAATTCATAACTACATACTATTATTTATTACTACTATGGCGTTGTTAAACAGGTACCTGGCCTACAGGTACAATATCGTATAGGTACCTCTCTTAGGTATACAAATTTACAATTATTATTGTCAACTATAAATATACATGACGGCTACCTTAATCTATCTCCAGTAGATATTTATTTATATCCTGGTTCTTTTCACCATTTTTAAAATCGTCTTATCATTTACTTTATTAATCAAAGGTTGATAATCAAAATCTAGATATAGTTATACTTCGTACGATACATAATTATGTACAAGGTATAATGATCATTGGGAGCTGGATTATTGAGATACATACTTGCAAAAGCCTACAATGCTGCAGTGAGCATCGAAGTTGTGATATAATAACACAAAGAAACGTCATTTACATATTTAAGTATTTAATAATATCAACATCTCAGTCCAGATATTTTTATATCCGCTAATGCTAGAGTATGTACACAAGTGACAGTACCTAATACTAACAGTAAACCAAGTTGAATCTAGACAAACATTACTTACATTTGATTTCAAAAAAATATCTTAATTTAATCATTTACCCATTCTACATATTCATATCGAGGTATGTACATACTTAGTAAGTTCCTACATTGTGGGAAATTTTACACGATATGTTTCTTCTGTTAGCTCCGCATATTTTCATAAACTATGCATCCACATCCCAAACAATGTTTCTCTTTAACGTCCAGTTTCGAGCAGTAATAAGCTTTCAAATTTTTATCTAGCTTTGGGTTTACGATCCATAACAACTGACTCTCATAGTTGAATTTCGAATGTATTGGTATAGTAAGCGAATTCAACTATTTAGACTAAATATTTGAGATAGGTACACGACGTTAGAGGAAGAATTTCACAAAGTAAACTTTACTGTTACAAACTACAAAGTATACTTTACTGTGAGAAAAAGACAATGAATGTATATGTCTACCAACTTGATGGTCTTTCGACGGTTCAATGCTTGTGTACTCGATATCTGCTCAAATTTCAGGTCTAAACAAGTGGAATTTGCACAAATATTGCGTACAGACTATACACGCTAAACTAACAAATCGATCTGTCGCAAGACCAGACTGGAAGATCAAGTTGTGGTTCATATTTTGTATTGTGTACGGTATGGGGCCTAAAGGATTAGACAGAGCTGACCGAAGGTTACAGAGAATAGCTGGAATTTTTTCCAGTAAGCAAATTACTGTTTAATCGATTACCGATGTAATGTAAACAAACCGATGGACAATGTATACAATGTACAATCGACACCAATATTCAAACTAATTGTAAACAAAGTTGTACTACTTTAAAAACCTGATGAGTCGTATGACTATTACTGCTAAGATCATTATATCCCTACTGGTGTGACCTTTCAAATAAAATTAGATCATCAGCTAATTCCCTAGGGTGCCCTAGTTTCGTGCGGCACATTTCTACTTTTACCCAGATTTTTCTGAAACAAGTAGGTGAATCCTGAATTCTGATCCATCCAAGGCAAATCTCCAATTTCTGATCCAACAGTTCCAATTCCCATATCCTATTCGTTCCCCATAAAGGAATGTTAATGTTCTCTATACATTTGATGACGGTGGTGGGTGGGGTCTGATATATCGCATGTCCTCACTTCATAAGTTACGGGAAAATTTCATAAACGATTTCCCCGAAATGTAGCTTTCCCTGACGTAAAAATCAAAGACATTAACATTCAAAACATACCTACTTACCTACCTTCTATAAGGTAAGCCATAAACAAAAGACACTCCAGAGGGTTTCCTGGTAACTTGAATATAGAGAGGTATCAAAGTATCTTTTACCCAGAGTCGATTTGACTCAACATACAAATACATGTAGATCAAACTAAATGAAATTAAACAACGTAATGGTACTCCCGCTTTACCGAAAGCATGTAAAGTAAAGAAAGGATAGAGCTACCATTTATTGGATTTTCAGGGGACCGTACTTTCGAATGACGATTTCGGGCTTCTATAAGGTAAGCCATAAACAAAAGACACTCCAGAGGGTTTCCTGGTAACTTGAATATAGAGAGGTATCAAAGTATCTTACGAAGTTTTCACTTATCGGTAGGGTGGTAAATAAACAATCTCCAAATTGTTTCTATTCACGCCAATGTCAGACATGTTGGTTTCTTTTTCAGAACTGACAGGAAGGGCGGAAGGAGGAACGATTGTTGAAGGGCAATATTCTCATAATTTCTTAGTTCTGAGAAGATAATTCTCATAGAAGCTGGCACCACTTGTCACTCGATTATTGGGTTAATCCCCCTTCCTTATTAGCTTTATTGGTGGATTTTTGTTCTAGTAAACGTTGTACGAATTAAAAGGCACTAAGTAATCTAAGTATGATTTGTTTACTTTGAAAAGAGTATCGTTTTTAGGGTGAGAAATGAAGAAGGGGATTTCCTTTATGAACTGTCACTGAGCCATAAATGCAAATCAACGAAAAGAGAATGATCTCACAAGAGTTTGCGGTTTCATGCTAAACAAACAAGAGGTGCAAGAAGACAATACTTATACTCATATGTGTCCAAGTGCATATTAGGTACTCGTACATAATGATAGTTGTTGTCCACCTTATCACACTCTTCAAAAACCCCTTCATTCGCAACCCATGTGTGTAACAGCCTATTACATATTTCTACCAAAGGCCATAAATCCGCCCATGTAATGTTTTTTCATGTACACAAGCACCCTATCTCCTAATCTTATTTATTGAACACACTCGCTGCACACACCCAAAGGCTCAGTAGATATCTATTGTCAATACGAAGTATTATCTATCCATTTATTGTCATTGTATTCCTCAGTTATTTCTTCATTTGTCTAGATTCCCTTTGAACTTCTTTCTATTCTCCTATTTCTCTCGAGTCTTGTGTTTTTAAACTCTTTATGAGAGGTCTTTCAGTTTTAATTGACATTTGCTATCTCATTCTTTGTTCTGACAATTCTGACAACGAAGTATGAAATCTGGCTGTTTTTGGTAATGATCCCGGTTCATTTGCTATCTAGATTCGTACAAGACTATATGCTTAACCCAACTTTTAGGGCTGTTTGCCTCTACGCCTATGTTTCGAATATTGGCACTTTTCGTTTCATTCCGAATTTGCCCATTTATGAAGTGTTCTTTAAAATTAAGCAAGATTAAAAAATAAGCTAAGGCCACAAAGGCCGAGCTTGACATTTTCATTAGGTAGGTAAGTAGGTACCTACTCAATTTTTTCACATCATGTAAATTTTCGAAATGTAATTCTAAATCAATGAGAGCTGTTTGTACAAACAAGTACAACTTGCAAGGCAAACCAAATAAATTAGAGCTTTCGACGTTAATTAGAGCAAATTCATTAGGTCCTAGCACCTAGGGATCCTCCGTACATACTGATAGTTACATAGATAAATATGTATACTGGAGGGCAAAGTGATGTTTCTGCTGATTCAAGTCTACTAATTGCCATGAAATTGTTCAAACACAAGTTATTATGCATACAAGTGCACCTCATTAAATTAAATGAAAGTAATTTAAGAGGTTCAGTGGTGTAGCTGATGGGGATCTTTATTTGTGTTATGCATACTGAAATGCTTGCCACAAATATCGTTCCTGTTCCCACTTAATACACCTCAATAATTTTATGGCTTGATAGCAACGACCAACCTAAAGATCCGATGACCACCGCGCAAACCATTACACCCTACACCACTGAGATTGGTTAAATATTTCTCATCTAGTAGAAAAGTTCATACTCGAATGTTTGGGGCCCCTATCCCCTCTCTGATTTCTTAAATCCGCCACTCTTAGTGCGGTAAAGTACATGGAATTATCAGGGAACCTCCAGCTACTAGGATTTACAAGAACATTTCAAACCAACTTCTTGCCTATGTTCTTGTTTGGAATTAATTATTTCATAACAATAAATAATCCAACGTTTGATTTCAATTTCATAGACAATGATTGTCCGGTCCCGGCGAGCAGCTAGTTATCTACCGGTATAAATATTAAATAGGAATGTTCATACTTCCTTACATATCAGTTGAAATATGCCCAAGATACATTACTTACAACTTACTTATGGTGAGTGAAAGATTCCAAAGTACGAATCTAAATCATTCTTTGTTCTAGGAGCAGATAGGTACCTTGTAACTTTGTAAGTGGGAATGCAGTATTACTTTACTTACTACCATGTGTGTACATGTACAAAGTCCAGTGGTTCTCAAAAAAATGACATAGTGGTCAGGGCCACGGCCGTAGAAAGGGTTTGTATTGCGTAATCTAAGCCTCTCCTAGGACCACAACGTGTGTGACAGGCCCTAGTAAGTGAGTACTTACAACTCAAAGTACATAGCTACTAAAAAGAATTTGCCATGCGTAAGTCAAGCCTGTCCGGGGATCGTAACGTGTGTCTCAAAGTACACAAGTAGGTACTAAAAACAGCTAAAACTTCATTTCAAACCGGCAATGAGTAAGTCCGGATGAGTAATCTAGCAACAATACTCAACATGAACGGAAAAAGTACAAAGTCCAGTGGTTCTCAAAAAAATGACATAGTAGTCAGGGCCACGGCCGTAGAGGGGGTTTGTATTGCGTAAGCTAAGCCTCTCCTAGGACCACAACGTGTGTGACAGGCCCTAGTAAGTGAGTACTTACAACTCAAAGTACATAACTACTAAAAAGAATTTGCCATGCGTAAGTCAAGCCTGTCCGGGGATCGTAACGTGTGTGACAGGCCAAGTAAATACTTACATCCCAAAGTACACAAGTATACTAAAAACAGCTAAAACTTCATTTAAAACCGGCAATGAGTAAGTCCGGATGAGTAATCTAGCAACAATGCTCAACATGAACGGAACTATCATCCGTGTACAGACAATAAATTACGTCAATTTACATAATCATCGTCCTATAGCTCTGGCATCCACATACATTCTATCGATATCGATAACATCGTCTGCAATACACATTTACACCAATATCCGACAGGGTACAACTTACACACAGACAACATGGGCATCTAGGTACTTATCTAGTATTTCATTGATGTACAGAGTGTTTCAATCTGTGTACTACCTAGAACTAGAGTGTCTCAGAGCACCTACAGACTGCAGGGTAAAGGGACATTTCAGTCCAAACGAAGCAGGATAGACAAGGTAGGTATATTCTTTTCGATTCTACCCAAACAGTAAGTGCCTACCAAAGAAACTTTAGCAAAGATTCATCATCATCAAATCAGAGGTAAGTAGGTGGGGAAACCATTCACTTCAGCTTAATTCCAAAGTCATCTGTAACTGTTATATCTATCTATCGATCCTATTCGTTCCCCATAACCATAAAGGAATTCGTAATTGAGGAAAAATACTGTAGATTACTACCTATTACTGTGGAACTTAATGGTCAATCAATAACGGACGTCTTTACGTCTCTATTAGGTCTGTCAATTGAATGACTAATGGTTTCCGAATGCTCATCGTTCAAGTAGTTAGTTACCCTCTCTCCGACCGGTTGTGTTGGTAAACCTAATGTCCGACTTGCTCATATTGTTTGCACAATATTATTACGTTTGTATGATTTCATACAAACTATGTAGATTAATGGAAAAGAGGACTTGGACACTTTTATTCTACACAATGTGATAAAACTGAACCAATAAAGACGGAAAAACCCAACTTATAAGGGTTAATTTAGTTAGGTATTTATTCTGGACTTTTTGTTCAAACCACTTTTCCGACGGTTAGTAGATGAAACCTCAAGGTCCGGGAACCCGCAATTTCTGGGAATTTGGGGGTTCAAATCAATTTATTTCAATGTTCTCTATACATTTGATGACGGTGGTGGGTGGGGTCTGATATATCGCATGTCCTCACTTCATAAGTTACGGGGAACATTTCAGTTCAAACGAAGCAGGATAAACAAGGTAGGTATATTCTTTTCGATTCTACCTAAACAGTAAGTGCCTACCAAAGAAACTTTAGCAAAGATTCGACTTATACACAGACAACATGGGCATCTAGGTACTTAGCTAGTATTTCATTGATGTACAGAGTGTTTCAATCTGTGTAGTACCTAGAACTAGAGTGTCTCAGAGCACCTACAGACTGCAGGGTAAAGGGACATTTCAGTCCAAACGAAGCAGGATAAACAAGGTAGGTATATTCTTTTCGATTCTACCTAAACAGTAAGTAAGTGCCTACCAAAGAAACTTTAGCAAAGATTCATCAAATCAGAGGTAAGTAGGCTGTAACTGTTATATCTATCTATCGATATGTTCAATATGTTCAAGTGTGGCTACGCCCGCTACGCCCAGTCAGAGGCTTAGGTATAGGGGCAAACAACCCCAAAAGATGGGTTAACCATAGAGGAATCTTGTACGAATCTCCGGGGTCGGTAACCTAAACCACCCTGTAGTTTAGTCTATCCAATAGATTTGCATCACATGGTATTGTCTATGGATGGATAAATATTTGCATCCGAATTGTCAACTACATCGTACAGAAACCTTGGTGTACTCGATTTTCATATTGAGTAATAGAGTTTGTTCTGAGGCCGCGAATGGGGTGATCAATTATCATTGTAGGTAGGTAGCTACCTACCTACCTAACGACGTACAGCACCGATAGATACTTGGTAGGTAGGAAGTACACAACTATCATTTTCATGAGTATGTATTTTAAGTTATAAGTAACTACACTATAGCATCGACAGAAGTTTGATAGGTAGGCACACAATTATACATATGCCCTTTGGTCAGCTTTGCCCGCGAATGTACTAAATACTCAAAGGTGGGCCAGGGTAGGGCCACTATTATAATTTCCCTACGGAGTGCGGTTGGTCTTCTGAAGTTTCCCTGACCTTAAAAACGCCTTAATTACATGGTTGTAATAACTTAGGATTAGAACAAAAGTCTCCTACCCTTAGTTTTACCACAAGTACCACGACTCTACCCATGAATAACAACTTATGCAAAAACATAAGTAGGTTGGGTACCTACAACATAGTTGGGTAGGTATTTTAATACATAGCTCGTGCTCCAGGTACCTACAACATAGTTGGGTAGGTATTTTAATACATAGCTCGTGCTCTATTAGTGTAATACTTAGTATTTTATCTAGAACCCAGGGTGACTATTAGAGGTGCCTAAGTACCTAGTTTGTTCCTAGAAACGAATACTTATATATGCAGATCAATAGCTAGGTATATGTACGTATACATTATATTAATATCTGCCCAACAAGTAAATATTTATGTAGTTCAAATAACATAACAATGAGAGCAATAATAACTATAGTGACAACAAAACAATACAACATGACAATGTAAATTAAATATTATCATTAAGTACCTACGTTGACTGCCTACCATTGTTACACAAAGCTTACTCTTTGTGTAAAATGCTGACTTTGGTTGGATTCGGAGATATGTATAGGGTACTTATAGGAATTCTGCGAAAGTGACTGACATTTTCCCGCTGCTCGTGGTCAGACCGTCTGGCAGACCTAGAGAGTCGGAATGAGTGTGGCGGAACAGTAAGAAACCTAGGTCAGTCAGACCGCGGTCTGAGCGGCATCGTCAGTGGCTGACCCAAGTTCCATAGTCCATCATGCACTATAATTTAATAGCACTAAAGTAGCCTTAATGCACTCCAATGTAATGGCACTAAAGAAGCTAGGGACGAGTTACCATGTTTCCAACCCTTGGAAGTCACGATGGTTCATTGCCCTCCACACTAAAAACTGACCCTCCTAATATAAATAAATACCTATCTAGTATAGATTTACATACCTCCCTCCTAAATTACCCATGTTTACTCTCTGTCCTATCATTAGTGTGCTAATAACTGACCTCACCAACATCTACCTTCAATTCTTAAATATCATGCAAGGGACAATGAACTTGAGCCACAAGTACCACGACTCTCCTCATGAATAACAACTTATGCAAAAACATAAGTAGGTTGGGTACCTACAACATAGTTGGGTAGGTATTTTAATACATAGCTCGTGCTCTATTAGTGTAATACTATACTTAGTATTTTATCTAGAACCCAGGGTGACTATTAGAGGTGCCTAAGTACCTACTACCTAGTTTATTCCTAGAAACGAATACTTATATATACTTACAGATCAATAGCTAGGTATATGTACGTGTACAGTATACCTATTAATATCTGCCCAACAAGTAAATATTTATGTAGTTCAAATAACATAACAATGAGAGCAATAATAACTATAGTGAAAACAAACAATACAACATGACAATGTAAATTAAATATTATCATTAAGTACCTACGTTCACTGCCTACCATTGTTACACAAAGCTTACTCTTTGTGTAAAATGCTGACTTTGGATTCGGAGATATGTATAGGAATTCTGCGAAAGTGACTGAAATTTTCCCGCTGCTCATGGTCAGACCGTCTGGCAGACCTAGAGAGTCGGAACGAGTGTGGCGGAACAGTAAGAAACCTAGGTCAGTCAGACCGCGGTCTGAGCGGCATCGTCAGTGGCTGACCCAAGTTCCATAGTCCATCATGCACTATAATTTAATAGCACTAAAGTAGCCTTAATGCACTCCAATGTAATGGCACTAAAGAAGCTAGGGACGAGTTACCATGTTTCCAACCCTTGGAAGTCACGATGGTTCATTGCCCTCCACACTAAAAACTGACCCTCCTAATATAAATAAATACCTATCTAGTATAGATTTACATACCTCCCTCCTAAATTACCCATGTTTACTCTCTGTCCTATCATTAGTGTGCTAATAACTGACCTCACCAACATCTACCTTCAATTCTTAAATATCATGCAAGGGACAATGAACTTGATCTTTTAATTCGATAATTAGCCCCAATTATACTTAAGTGCATAGAAGTAACTCCATTATCTGGATAGGCCCATCTTAATTAACACCTTAACTTAGCACCTAGGAGTAACTATTTCATAATTTTACAGTAACTCCATACTTAGGTAATTAGGTATATACATATAAAATAGGTAGGTACTTACGTAAGTAGGTATATTTTAGTCTACCTGGCCAGTAGCTACTGTAACTGAAACAGGATCTTGGTCCGTTAACTTCATACCTCAGTAGGTACCTAATGGTCGCTACTTTTCGTGAAAAATAGGAAATATCTAAGATCTAAGTACCACTTAATGAGTTTAATACTTTAATTTAATTTAAGTAAGTAATTAAATTCAGTCTTAATCTTATGAATTATAACTTCCAAGTTGGTAAGCGTACCATGTTAATTGAGCAACAAAAAAAAAGCCACAGCCCAGGGAAAGCATTGCCAAGGTCTTACTTAGCCCGTGGCAAGATGGACGAGAGGTGAGAAGTAGGTACCTAGGTACTTACTTACTTAGGTATTTTGTAATAGAAAATTGAGCAATATCGGAAAGATCCCATTTATGGGAGTTTTCCCTTCTTAGTTCTACCCATGAGTATAAATCTGTGTCCACACACACTCGATGGCCGTCGATCGATGTGATGGACATTGTGGAGCGACTACCATCGACTACAGCTTTTTAATGACGAGCCATCGCCAAACATTTCGCATAACTTCGCTGCTAATGAATGGTTACACCTCGGCTGATTCTCCACATCAAACTAATTCGCCACATAGTACTTAAGTCGAGTGACTAACCGAGAAAACAAACACGCCAAACTATTTCTCATTGTAGGTGGACATCGAAACTAAAGAACCGAACCCAAACATTAGAGCAAATCTCAAACAGCCATAGCCCGTAGCAGGACACCCAAATACATAATAGCGAATCCAAATACTAAGAGGTATGCTAATTACAAAGAAGAGTAGTAAGGTGGCAAGCATACCGATTCAGCCAATACAATACATACAGGGTTTAACTTATCAATCGTCAAAAGAAATTTGAAATGTCCACATGGTCACCTATCCGGTACTTGGTAGGTAGGAAGTACACGACTATCATTCTCATACATAATTATGTAGATGTAAAGTATGTACCACAAAAACAGTTCGAATTTCCTGAAAATTTGCAGGGATGTGATAAATTATGTAGATCAAAATATGCTTGGGGCGGGTTTCCAGAAATGTACGGTTCGGCTGTTATTCAGGGCCAAAGTTGCACTATTTAGGGCTAAACAATTGAAAAAGCTCAAAAAAGTTCGAGATGCTCAACGCAGTATGCTGCCAAAGTCGCTCATGTGGGTAAATAACCATTAACCATCATGGTCATACCTACCTAAGTACATACATGCCCTTTGTTCAGCTTTGCCCGCGTATGTACTAAATACTCAAAGGTGGGCCAGGGTAGGGCCACTATTATAATTTCCCTACGGAGTGCGGTTGGTCTTCTGAAGTTTCCCTGACCTTAAAAACGCCTTAATTACATGGTTGTAATAACTTAGGATTAGAACAAAAGTCTCCTACCCTTAGTTTTACCACAAGTACCACGACTCTCCCCATGAATAACAACTTATGCAAAAACATAAGTAGGTTGGGTACCTACAACATAGTTGGGTAGGTATTTTAATACATAGCTCGTGCTCTATTAGTGTAATACTTAGTATTTTATCTAGAACCCAGGGTGACTATTAGAGGTGCCTAAGTACCTAGTTTGTTCCTAGAAACGAATACTTATATATACAGATCAATAGCTAGGTATATGTACGTGTACAGTATATTAATATCTGCCCAACAAGTAAATATTTATGTAGTTCAAATAACATAACAATGAGAGCAATAATAACTATAGTGACAACAAAACAATACAACATGACAATGTAAATTAAATATTATCATTAAGTACCTACGTTGACTGCCTACCATTGTTACACAAAGCTTACTCTTTGTGTAAAATGCTGACTTTGGTTGGATTCGGAGATATGTATAGGGTACTTATAGGAATTCTGCGAAAGTGACTGACATTTTCCCGCTGCTCGTGGTCAGACCGTCTGGCAGACCTAGAGAGTCGGAATGAGTGTGGCGGAACAGTAAGAAACCTAGGTCAGTCAGACCGCGGTCTGAGCGGCATCGTCAGTGGCTGACCCAAGTTCCATAGTCCATCATGCACTATAATTTAATAGCACTAAAGTAGCCTTAATGCACTCCAATGTAATGGCACTAAAGAAGCTAGGGACGAGTTACCATGTTTCCAACCCTTGGAAGTCACGATGGTTCATTGCCCTCCACACTAAAAACTGACCCTCCTAATATAAATAAATACCTATCTAGTATAGATTTACATACCTCCCTCCTAAATTACCCATGTTTACACTCTGTCCTATCATTAGTGTGCTAATAACTGACCTCACCAACATCTACATTCAATTCTTAAATATCATGCAAGGGACAATGAACTTAATCTTTTAATTCGATAATTAGCCCCAATTATAAGTGCATAGTACTTAGTAACTCCATTATCTAGATAGGCCCATCTTAATTAACACCTAACTTAGCATAGCACCTAGGAGTAACTATTTCATAATTTTACAGTAGCTCCATACTTAGGTATATACATATGAAATAGGTAGGTACTTACGTAAGTAGGTATATTTTAGTCTACCTGGCCAGTAGCTACTGTAACTGAAACAGGATCTTGGTCCGTTAACTTTCATACCTCAGTAGGTACCTAATGGTCGCTACTTTTCGTGAACAATAGGAAATATCTAAGATCTAAGTACTACCTAATGAGTTTAATACTTCAATTTAATTCAAGTAATTAAATTCAGTCTTAGTCTTATGAATTATAACTTCCAAGTTGGTAAACGTACCATGTTAATTGACCAAAAAAAAGCCACAGCCCAGGGAAAGCATTGCCAAGGTCTTACTTAGCCCGTGAAAAGATGGACGAGAGGTGAGAAGTAGGTACCTAGGTACTTACTTACTTAGGTATTTTAAAATAGAAAATTGAGTAATATCGGAAAAATCCCATTTATGGGAGTTTTCCCTTCTTAGTTCTACCCATGAGTATAAATCTGTGTCCACACACACTCGATGGCCGTTGATCGATGTGATGGACATTGTGGAGCGACGACCATCGACTACAGCTTTTTACTGACGAGCCATCGCCAAACATTTCGCATAACTTCGCTGTTAATGAATGGTTACACCTCGGCTGATTCTCCACATCAAACTAATTCGCCACATAGTAAGTCGAGTGACTAACCGAGAAAACAAACAAGTCAAACTACTTCTCATTGTAGGTGGACATCGAGACTAAAGAACCGAACCCAAACATTAGAGCAAATCTCAAACAGCCATAGCCCGAAGCAGGACACCCAAATACATAATAGCGAATCCAAATACTAAGAGGTATGCTAATTACGAAGAAGAGTAGTAAGGTGGCAAGAATACCGATTCAGCCAATACAATACATACAGGGTTCAACTTATCAATCGTCAAAAGAAATTTGAAATGTCCACATGGTCACCTATCCGGATATCAACCACGCCAAACGTCACTTAACTTCGATGATCCATTGGAAACTGGTACATTCAACGTACCTACTATCATTGCATTAGAGTTGGTTACACTAAGAGGTATGCTAATTACAAAGAAGAGTAGTAAGGTGGCAAGAATACCGATTCAGCCAATACAATACATACAGGGTTTAACTTATCAATCGTCAAAAGAAATTTGAAATGTCCACATGGTCACCTATCCGGATACCAACCACGCCAAACGTCACTTAACTTCGATGATCCATTGGAAACTGGTACATTCAACGTACCTACTATCATTGCATTAGAGTTGATTAGAGAAAAGGTCCCGAGTTTCTTTCAAAACCCGCCGCTCGTCTTTTTATCTTTTTGATGCAAAAATAGTTTGCCAAAACTATAAAGGTGTGTATAAACATAGTCGACCGGCCGTCGAACGACGATGTGGATCTATGTTATCGAGGCAGAGTGGACGGTTCAGACGATGTCGATCAACGGCCGGTCGACTATGTGTGGACAGGTGGACACACCTTAATAGCCCGTTTACACTCGTCGTTTTTCCCGCTTGTTGGATCCATATGTTATCAGTCATCTTTCTCTCACTGAAAGTCTAGAGTCACCGGACAACCGGAAAAAAGGTGAGTGTGAACCTGAACGGGCTTAACAGAAGATCTCCCCCCCTAACCCTTCTTAAACTATCTTTGCATCAAGAGTCCACCCTGTAGTCAATATTCATGCTAAGTAGATCCAAGCTATGTGGCCATGCTAAGTATATCTATGGCGCTAGTGGGGAGAGTCCATAGTCTAATAAGTCAGACCTCAGGAAGGTGAGGGTGTCATTCAATCTAACCAGTCCTGTTTAGGACATCGAGCTTCTAAAAATAAATTCCCTGCCAGATGATAAATGAATCGGGTGAACTATCAATAACTAATTGTATCTCCAGTTTCAATTCCAAATTTCCTGAAAATTTGCAGGGATGTGATAAATTATGTACTTAGAGCAAAATATGCTTGGGGCGGGTTTCCAGAAATGTACGGTTTGGCTGTTATTCAGGGCCAAAGTTGCACTATTTAGGGCTAAACAATTGAAAAAGCACAAAAAAGTTCGAGTGTGCTGCCAAAGTCGCTCATGTGGGTAAATAACCATTAACCATCATGGTCATACCTACATGCCCTTTGTTCAGCTTTGCCCGCGAATGTACTAAATACTCAAAGGTGGGCCAGGGTAGGGCCACTATTATAATTTCCCTATGGAGTGCGGTTGGTCTTCTGAAGTTTCCCTGACCTTAAAAACGCCTTAATTACATGGTTGTAATAACTTAGGATTAGAACAAAAGTCTCCTACCCTTAGTTTTACCACAAGTACCACGACTCTCCCCATGAATAACAACTTATGCAAAAACATAAGTAGGTTGGGTACCTACAACATAGTTGGGTACGTATTTTAATACATAGCTCGTGCTCCATTAGTGTAATACTTAGTATTTTATCTAGATCCCAGGGTGACTATTAGAGGTGCCTAAGTACCTAGTTTGTTCCTAGAAACGAATACCTACTTAAGTATATATACAGATCAATAGCTAGGTATATGTACGTATACAGTATATTAATATCTGCCCAACAAGTAAATATTTATGTAGTTCAAATAACATAACAATGAGAGCAATCATAACTATAGTGACAACAAAACAATACAACATGACAATGTAAATTAAATATTATCATTAAGTACCTACGTTCACTGCCTACCATTGTTACACAAAGCTTACTTACTCTTTGTGTAAAATGCTGACTTTGGATTAGGAGATATGTATAGGAATTCTGCGAAAGTGACTGACATTTTCCCGCTGCTCATGGTCAGACCGTCTGGCAGACCTAGAGAGTCGGAACATGTGTGGCGGAACAGTTTGAAACCTAGGTCAGTCAGACCGCGGTCTGAGCGGCAGCGTCAGTGGCTGACCCAAGTTCCTTAGTCCATCATGCACTATAATGTAATAGCACACATAGGTACTCGTACATAATGATAGTTGTTGTCCACCTTATCACACGCTTCAAAAACCCCTTCATTCGCAACCCATGTGTGTAACAGTGTAACAACCTATTACACATTTCTACCAAAGGCCATAAATCCGCCCATGTTATGTTTTTTCATGTACACAACCACCCTATCTCCTAATCTTATTTATTGAACACACTCGCTGCACAAACCCAAAGGCTCAGTAGATATCTATTGTCAATACGAAGTACCTATTATCTATCAATTTATTGTCATTGTATTCCTCAGTTATTTCTTCATTTGTCTAGATTCCCTTTGAACTTCTTTCTATTCTTCTATTCCTTAATGCACTACAATGTAATGGCACTAAAGTAGCTAGAGACGAGTTTCCAACCCTTGGATGTCACGATGGTTTATTGCCCTCCACACTAAAAACTGACCCTCCTAATAAATACCTACAAACACCTATCTAAGTAAGTATATACTATAAATTTACATACCTCCCTCTTAAATTACCCATGTTTACACTCTGTCCTATCACTAGTGTGCTAATAACTGACCTCACCTCCTCACCAACATCTACCTTCAATTCTTAAATATCATGCAAGGGACAATGAACTTAATCTTTTAATTCGATAATTAGCCCCAATTATAAGTGCATAGTAGTAACTCCATTATCTGGATAGGCCCATCTTAATTAACACCTTAACTTAGCACCTAGGACTATTTCATAATTTTACAGTAACTCCACACATATGAAATAGGTAGGTACTTACGTAAGTAGGTATATTTTAGTCTACCTGGCCAGTAGCTACTGTAACTGAAACAGGATCTTGGTCCGTTAACTTTCATACCTCAGTAGGTACCTAATGGTCGCTACTTTTCGTGAACAATAGGAAATATCTAAGATCTAAGTACTACCTAATGAGTTTAATACTTCAATTTAATTCAAGTAATTAAATTCAGTCTTAGTCTTATGAATTATAACTTCCAAGTTGGTAAACGTACCATGTTAATTGACCAAAAAAAAGCCACAGCCCAGGGAAAGCATTGCCAAGGTCTTACTTAGCCCGTGAAAAGATGGACGAGAGGTGAGAAGTAGGTACCTAGGTACTTACTTACTTAGGTATTTTAAAATAGAAAATTGAGTAATATCGGAAAAATCCCATTTATGGGAGTTTTCCCTTCTTAGTTCTACCCATGAGTATAAATCTGTGTCCACACACACTCGATGGCCGTTGATCGATGTGATGGACATTGTGGAGCGACGACCATCGACTACAGCTTTTTACTGACGAGCCATCGCCAAACATTTCGCATAACTTCGCTGTTAATGAATGGTTACACCTCGGCTGATTCTCCACATCAAACTAATTCGCCACATAGTAAGTCGAGTGACTAACCGAGAAAACAAACAAGTCAAACTACTTCTCATTGTAGGTGGACATCGAGACTAAAGAACCGAACCCAAACATTAGAGCAAATCTCAAACAGCCATAGCCCGTAGCAGGACACCCAAATACATAATAGCGAATCCAAATACTAAGAGGTATGCTAATTACAAAGAAGAGTAGTAAGGTGGCAAGCATACCGATTCAGCCAATACAATACATACAGGGTTTAACTTATCAATCGTCAAAAGAAATTTGAAATGTCCACATGGTCACCTATCCGGATACCAACCACGCCAAACGTCACTTAACTTCGATGATCCATTGGAAACTGGTACATTCAACGTACCTACTATCATTGCATTAGAGTTGATTAGAGAAAAGGTCCCGAGTTTCTTTCAAAACCCGCCGCTCGTCTTTTTATCTTTTTGATGCAAAAATAGTTTGCCAAAACTATAAAGGTGTGTATAAACATAGTCGACCGGCCGTCGAACGACGATGTGGATCTATGTTATCGAGGCAGAGTGGACGGTTCAGACGATGTCGATCAACGGCCGGTCGACTATGTGTGGACAGGTGGACACACCTTAATAGCCCGTTTACACTCGTCGTTTTTCCCGCTTGTTGGATCCATATGTTATCAGTCATCTTTCTCTCACTGAAAGTCTAGAGTCACCGGACAACCGGAAAAAAGGTGAGTGTGAACCTGAACGGGCTTAACAGAAGATCTCCCCCCCTAACCCTTCTTAAACTATCTTTGCATCAAGAGTCCACCCTGTAGTCAATATTCATGCTAAGTAGATCCAAGCTATGTGGCCATGCTAAGTATATCTATGGCGCTAGTGGGGAGAGTCCATAGTCTAATAAGTCAGACCTCAGGAAGGTGAGGGTGTCATTCAATCTAACCAGTCCTGTTTAGGACATCGAGCTTCTAAAAATAAATTCCCTGCCAGATGATAAATGAATCGGGTGAACTATCAATAACTAATTGTATCTCCAGTTTCAATTCTCTACCGAGTCAACTTTTCCAGGTGGGCAAAATAATGAGATAGGTAATAGGTATGTACAAAGATTAAGTAATATACTTACTATCTATTTAGATAATAATCATCAAGGCTCTATTGTGAAGTCTAATGGGAAGGGAAGTATTTTAGGTTTAGGTACTTGTGTGCATCCCTTTTACTTTCCTTATCCTATAGGAAGGAAAGTAGTAATCGGGTCAAATTTTCGATGGTCAGTTTTTAGTGCTAAAACACGTTTTGAGGTCCCTAGAGCCTAAATCCAAAGTTTCACTCGATCACTAAAGGGCGTATGATACCATTTGCCATAAAAAAATGATTGACATACTAAATATAGTAGGATTAGAAGATGCCACCAAAAAATTATTTGAAGATTTCTTTCATGAAAGAAAACAACTAGTGAAGGTCGGAACAAATTATAGTAATCAAATTGATATAAATTGTGGACTGATACAAGGAGCTGTAATATCCCCGATTCTATTCAATCTATATGTTAATGACATCCATGATATTGGTTTAAAAACGAACATCTTACAATATGCAGATGATACTTTGTTATATTATATTAATGAAGATATTAATATAGCAAAGAATAATATTCAAGAAGATCTAAATAGAATAATAATATGGTTGAATCAAAAAGATATATTTATAAATAAAGAAAAAACAATCTCCATTGTATTTGAAAATCCCATGATGACAAGATTTAGACCAATATTTGACGATAAAATAAAAATACATGAAAATAAATGCATAGATGATAAAATGAACAATACGGCATGTAACTGTTTAATTGTAAAAAAAGAAAATTCCATCAAATATCTTGGAGTCCATTTAGACAAAATAAGGAAAGTCGTGTGATGTTCACACCAGATTTTTTTTTTTTTTTTACATCATAGTACCTAAGTAGTAGTAAATACTAGGAAATATTGGTAGGTAAATACTACTTAGATACCTATCTATCTTTTTCCTCGTAAAAAACGTACCAATCGTACTCTCTAGCTTCCAACTCGCCTTGAATGAGGGCTTATAAAACGCTTCTCAAAGGTTGGTTTCAAATTTCTAGTCCAATCAGTAAGTAGGATATGAAGCGTGACTGCATGACCACACGTGATGTATTACTCACAAGGTAACCAGAAACCAGATAGGTAAATATCTACTGGTTTGTGTTATTAAGACACAATGTAGCAAAGAACAAGGTGATCTGGAAGATTAGTGAATCGTTTCATTTAGAACCTAGAGCTAGACAATGCAACTTGGAACAATGCAAGCTGAAGTGTGTAATCCACACTCTCTATTCTGAGACCTGAGACGACTGACAACCTGGGGATTATCTTGGTCTATCTAAGTGCTTACTTATGTGGGATGGGAAATCAATTTCCATGACATTTCTGTGAATCACATTGACCTCAGCACACACAGAAGTAGCACGATATTTCCAAGTATTAAATGTTAAGTTGTCTTCTGTACTGGGCCCTGTGCCTACTGTGTTTTATTCAGGCTCTACTTTTGATCTGTGTGTTTGGAACACAGCAATATTACTATACTTTTCAAGTACCTAGGCATAGATTTTTACTTTCTATTTTTTTATGTCCTTTTATTGATGTCCTTTTATTTATACTCTTACAGGATACGAAGTGACCATAATATAGATAATTCATCTTATATCGGGGTAGGTAGGAGGTACACGACTATCATTCTCATACATAATTATGTAGATGTAAAGTATGTATCACAAAAACAGTTAGAATTTCCTGAAAATTTGCAGGGATGTGATAAATTATGTAGAGCAAAATATGCTTGGGACGGGTTTCCAGAAATGTACGGTTTGGCTGTTATTCAGGACCAAAGTTGCACTATTTAGGGCTAAACAATTGAAAAAGCTCAAAAAAGTTCGAGATGCTCAACTCAGTATGCTGCCAAAGTCGCTCATGTGGGTACATAACCATTAACCATCATGGTCATACCTACCTAAGTACATACATTCCCTTTGTTCAGCTTTGCCCGCGTATGTACTAAATACTCAAAGGTGGGCCAGGGTAGGGCCACTATTATAATTTCCCTACGGAGTGCGAATAGGTATGTACTGGGTACTTGCTTACTTGTATTGGTTCAAACAGTATGAAAAGGATTATGCTTGTGGCAAAGTTGCAAATTCAGCAATAAAACCCCTTGTTCTTTCCAGAAATTGACCTTAAATCATCTACTTAGAGGATTCCCTGGTTTGGTTGTGATAATTTTAATCAATTTTGAGTCAGCATCTGGGCAAGAAGACAAAGGATACACACAATGTGACAGTGCCCCCATTCCTAGGGTCAGCCACTCACTATCAGGTAGACCTGACATGTACACCTGATGAGTACATTCTAGCAGGTAGACCCAATAGGCGGACCTGATCAGGTGTACCTTTTAGGTCTAGATGGATGGGTGTTGTGGATTACAAGGAAGAAGTTAATATGGGGAAGTCATGGAAAACCCCTTGCCCCTTGTAATTTTCAAGTAGGTAATGCAGTGCATTATGCACCCACCTAATACAATCATCTCTCAACTGAGAAGCGACCAGTGGCGACATTACCAGTGGAAAAAGATTGTTGAAATAAAAGTTCTGAAAAAACTCTGCTTTACCACAAAGAATTTGAGAGAAATGGTACCAAGTGCCATTGGTGATCAGTAGATAATAGATAAAAATAAATAAAAAACATCATCTTCTTCTTCAGTGGCGTATCGTGGTCTAAATTCAAGTGTAGGGCGTGTAGGGCTCATGCACAGGTCTACCAAGTCCCATCACAGTACATGCCATGCCATTAATATTTAAGGGAGAGTGGGGGCAAGATGGAATAGGTATATCGTTTCGAAAGCTAAGGGAGAAGGAAGACAGGATAGTAGAAAGCCAGCCGTTCCGAGAACGAACCTTCTCTGTGTATGATAAAATTAAAAGGTTTTAGTACTTGGAAGGTTAAAATTATTTTATTATTATTTTCTGTTACTTTTTATTACTGAAAGTAATAAAATGCTGTGATAACTGTACCATGCTTGAGCGAAGACTCTTGAAAATAATGCTCACATTATTATTATTATTCTTCTTCTTCTTCTTCTTCTTCTTCTTCTTCTTCTTCTTCTTCTTCTTCGCCTTTTCCCATGTTCAGATGGGGAATTATTATTTACGACCGGTTAAGAACAAAATCAAAATTTTGATCAATTTTTTAGAACAAAAAATGCAATGTGTCTACCTTACTAGCTCTATACTGGGTTCTATAAGGACCTCAACTGGTATCAATTTGTCGAAGGGTTTCGCAAAAAGTCGAAATTCGTCGGCCATAACATTTTGAAATACGGTTTCGCAAATTTTGTTATATTATCCAACGATATCATATAGTATAACTATCTATAACAAACAACCATGTTTAGAACTGCACTGGACTAGGATAATATAACTTTGTTGGTCCTAAATATGGCTAAAGATACTCTTTATCATGCCTACACTTTGTTCGGTTTTAATTATTCATACTCCTGTCCATGTATAGATAAAGTCTCATACGTTATCTTAAAAGGAAAGAAAAAAAATTGAAATTTTCGAGTAAAAACTATTATAAAGAAAATAGAAAGTGTTCTTCACATAATAGTATTCAGGGTGTTGTTTTTGCTCTTTCATAAACAATGACTAAATTACTATCAGAGTCGGAGCGACAAATTGTGATAAGGTAAGAAACCTTGAAATTTTCGAGTAAAAACTATTCCAAAGAAAATAGAAAGTGTTCTTCACATAATACTATTCAGGGTGTTGTTTTTGCTCTTTCATAAACAATGACTAAATTACTATCAGAGTCGGAGCGACAAATTGTGATAAGGTAAGAAACCTGGGAGTCTAGTTATTGGAGATCGGGAAAAACTGATGTTAGGTAGGTACCTATATTTGACATAACCATGAATTATAATAAATTTAATAAATTAATTATAAGAATCCATACTCAGTCTTGTATTGTTATCCAGTAATTATTGATCGTAGATAATCTTATCTTATTATTCTAAAATGAGTGTCCGAACTTCCGGTCACCCTGTATAATTATAAAACTTTCGTTCTCCAATGTCTCACCTTAGTGACCTTTTCACTTTTAAGGAGAATAATAATCCGGGGTCCTATTGTTTTATAACCAAGCTCCATATCCGATAATGTGAAAATAAAAGTGTTGCTAATATTATATTAATTAAATTTATATTTGCTTTAAAATATTTTAAATGTCAAATTAATTAGATAGCTGAGACTCACATAGATAAAGAAGACTCCCAGGATATTGATAAGACTCATCTCGTTCTTTATTGTATGAACCTCAAATTTTTAAGGGGGGGGGGGATATTAACTTAAAGCCTGAAAAATGACTTGTTGAAAATACTCATTTGTATAAAATTCATTGTTGTATTATAAAATTGAAAAATAGCTTGTAGTCAAGGAATAAAGGAAAAGACCTTAAAGAACATCGAACAATAGAAAGAAGATAACAATGAAATTCGGTCCAAAAGAGAGAGAGAAAAAAAGATTCAAGTATTAAAAGTTCACGATAACGAAATATATGGATTATAATATTATCACGACAAAACGAGCAAAAAATGAACCAAGGGGAAAAAATACATAGATGTAGATGATAAAAATAATTTTAGAAAAGAAATCAAAACATTAAACTTACAAGTCATATACGTCAGTAATCCTTTGTTAAAGCGGAGGCGTACCTATTTAGAATACCTGTGTCCTGTATGCTAGTTCGTTTTGAGTGTGACTTTATTAAGACTAGGTGAACAGCAAGTGAAGAAAGAACACTTCCGGAAAAAATATATAGATGTAGATGATAAAAATAATTTTAGAAAAGAAATCAAAACATTAAACTTACAAGTCATATACATCAGTAATCCTTTGTTAAAGTGGAGGCGTACCTATTTAATAGACATATTAGAATATCAGCTGGATCGATCTTATAGAATACCTGTGTCCTGTATGCTAGTTCGTTTTGAGTGTGACTTTATTAAGACTAGCGGAGGCGTACCTATTTAATAGACATATTACATATTAGAATATCAGCTGGATCGATCTTATAGAATACCTGTGTCCTGTATGCTAGTTCGTTTTGAGTGTGACTTTATTAAGACTAGGTGAACAGCAAGTGAAGAAAGAACACTTCCGGACGTGTCTTCTTCGGCTATGGAATTAGGGTGTTGTAAAACAGTAAAACTCAATGCTACCTGAATACACCATTCGATATTATTCATTCTTAATTAACATGTTTTCCCTCCCTTTTTGTTCCAGATTAACCCGTCCAAATCAGACAAAAAGAAGGACGACAGCCAGAACTCCAGTAAAAGTGGCGCTTGGTCTAACAATGAAGAAGAAGATGAAGTTGAATACACCATTCGATATTATTCATTCTAAATTATTATGTTTTCCCTCCCTTTTTGTTCCAGATCAACCCGTCCAAATCAGACAAAAAGAAGGACGACAGCCAGAACTCCAGTAAAAGTGGCGCTTGGTCTAACAATGAAGAAGAAGATGAAGCAGCCTCCTCCCATGGCCAATTCCGACGGTCCAAATCTTTAAGCCGTACCAAGAAAGTCAAAAAATATTTGTCCAAGAAAATCAAAGAACCTCTCGTAGCTGCGGTTGAGGACAAAGTCTCCGGGTATCTGCTGCAATGGATCCGTAACTTTTTGTCCGGGCGGATTCAGATCGTCCGAGTAGGAACAAGCACCTCTGAGCCCATACATATTCCTTCGGGTTGTATTCAAGGGGGTCAGTAAGCTGTGATCAGGAATCTAGTCAGAATGATAGTGTATCCAGAAATGTATCTCATGAGGAATCAGCCGCCAAGTACAATATTGCCAGGTCCCGATCCTCCTGGTACGTATACCAAGAGAAACGCGAGGATACCAATTTAAATAGTGATAACGTATCCAAAGAACAGACCAAAATTATAAATGAGAAATCTGAAAAGGACAAAGATAGCTCTCGAGATATTAAAAAGCACATCTCCAGGTGCAGTCTAATCGATACCCACTCAAAAGAGTCTCTCAGTAGTATAAAGAAAGCTCAAAATAATGTAACTCCAGTTCAAACTATACCTAGAAAATTAAAGCAAAGTAAATCCGTGGACGGAGGCTGTAACACATTCGAAAGGCATAATGCAACTTACAAGTCCTTGGATAATCGAATCCGTGAAAACCGACTGTCTTACCCGTCCGACGTGTTTCATACTCACACAGCACTAAGTGCTCAAAACCAAATACACACGAAGTCGAAAGAAAGTTTCGTCATTGATAGAAACAAACTAGAGACGAGCATCGAACAGTTGGCAGCTTTGAAAAGGGAGCTGAACGCTGGAAGTTTTGATACAAAGAAAGTTCCTTCGAATAAATGTGATACCAAAGTACAAGCCGTACCTCCTGCTAGTTCTTCTAAGTCAAACCCTTCCTCTGTACAGAATAAACAAGTTAGTCCAAGTTCCGAGTCCATACCAAAGATAAGTCTAGTGCCTCTGAACCAAACTGATCTCTCAGGTAGCGCGGTGAAGATCTCTGAAGAAAGCAAACCTCTGACCAAGCTGTCATACAGCGATGTCCTAAAAACCAATAAATCCACAAATCCAGATGTAAGTTTACACGTTACAACAAACTTGGAACTGGCCTCTCCTTCAGCAGAGATCGACCATGTAAGATCCAACAGTGATACGTTAGATGACTCTCTCATGCCAATATCTGAAGATTCCGGAATAGCAGACCTATTATCCTACTCTGAGGATTGCACGGACTACAATTCCAGATGTAACAACAAACTTGGAACTGGCCTCTCCTTCAGCAGAGATCGACCATGTAAGATCCATCAGTGATACGTTAGATGACTCTCTCATGCCAATATCTGAAGATTCCGGAATAGCAGACCTATTATCCTACTCTGAGGATTGCACGGACCGGTTATCAATCAGTGAAGACTTTTCATTATCTGCGGAGGATCTTGTATCTTGTGTGGACTTCTTGGATTTGAACACGGAGTCCATAGTGCCCGCTCCCTGCTCTACTTTATCTTCCAGTGCTTCATTCAATTCCTCGCTGGAGACAGTCATTTCAGCGAGTAATGATAATCTGGAAGATGAAGAGGAGTATGTGACCAAGGTGCCACCTGGTGTCAAGGTAAGTTTTCATCAGCAGGTGTCCTATTTTAACGAAACGAGCAAACCATCAAAGTCTCCTCTCTGCATACTTCTGTAAGTAGATTGTAGATACATAGGTATTAACTACTAACTTTTTTAATGCAAAAATATTAGAGAAAAAACAATACTTGGCAATTGTAGGTTGTTCTTAAAGCCGATCTATCGAGAGCGCAGAATTGGACAATCTGTACTAGGGGGGAGCTAGCATGAAATTTATTTTATTTGTTTCAAAATGTACAAGCTAGAATATTGTTACTGTTTTGTTCGGGATTTAGAACGATTCTCCCATTGTGATCATCATTGTTCTCAATTTCAAACATAATTTTGTATGTTTTTTGTGTTGCAGTTTGTATTCTAGTTCTGTAGAGTTTTTTTGCGTGATTTCCTTTTATTTCCTCTCTCAGTTGGAATAATTTTGTGAGCACTAGAACTGGTATCGTATTCCTATCTCCATGTCCGAGCCCTGAGTACTACTTTATTCAGGAAAATACTAGACACCTGTCCCAACTAGAAATAATGTAAGTCGAAAGAGAGTTCAGAAAAACTTTGCTAGTAAATTTTCCATGTCATTGGGGTAAAGATACCATTACGGTATTAAAACATAAAACTTTCATGCCTCTGTAAATCACTGCACGTACTAACTTCTGACCTTGACAGTAATGTATTTCTCTGCAGCCTTTGCGTGCTTCCCAAGGAAAAGCGTGCCGAAATAATCTGGAAATGAAGAGTTCTCCTGCATTGCTCCAAAATAAAGGTAGTTAGCAGCTTGAAAATTCTTAGAGTCTAATGCCTGCTACTTGTAGTCTGACTGATCGAGGTCTGAAGCTTTTCAAACCTTGTAAAGAAGGAAAGAACCACCCAAACCGTTAGCTAAACTTGTGGCCTCTTCCGGACACTAGAAACGCGGGATATACTCATATTCTACTCTCCTACCTTCTAGACTAGTCTAGAGTCTACTTGTAGATAGATTTTTATCTTCCCTAGGAAATCCGGGAGTTTCTTCAAAGACAGGCAAGTCCTTGTTGTATTCTTGTAGCAGGGTTGTATCTTTGTTAACAATGTTGGTCCTTCTTTATCAGACGGCGCGGCGGAAGAAGGCTCTCTCTTTCAGGGGTTGTATATTATTTTAATAACTAAACCAAGTTCAACCAGAGATGACAGTTTTTGTTCCTTTCAAAACTAGTGAGACCCCTATGAACCATTTGTAAGCCTCGAAGAGCGGTTCTGAGTTACTTGTTGAAGGGAAACACATCAAAAACCGTCCTCTTTTGATGGACATACATATACATACACAGAAGTATTTTAGATTTACATGTGTGCCTAATATTATGTACTTATTCTATGTTGTGAGGATTTTGTAGATACATAATAGATACTCATATGTCTACTACTAGTAAGGGATCTATGAATGAGGGTACATGGCCGACTGTGACCACCCTGATAGTACTATCATGTGATGGAAGAAACTTGAATATCCTGTCTTGGTTTGGGCATTAATAGACTCATATATGTAAGGTAGTAGGTAGAAGGTAGATATGCAGAAGTACATAATTTGTTCTTTAGAATCTATCTATTGGCACATGAAGTTTCTTTTTCTATGGAAATTACGAAAAGATGGGTGAAAATATTCAGTTTGAAATTTTTAGTTCCTTGGTAGACTTGGTATAAAATGGGCATACGCTCAGTCATTCCTCTGTTCCATTTATCAAATGAATTAGTAATACAGTGGTTGTATCAAAAAATTCAAATAAAATCCAGCTCTAATAGTTCCATCGGTATTACGTAGGTAAGTACTTCTTAAAATATTAGGTTGTCTTCGAAATTTCGGAGCAAGACTTGTGACTGTTCCCAGGAGCTTGGAGTCTATTTGAAGCTCAAAATTCAACACAAATACAGCTTTTATTCAAGACTTCGTCCACATGTCCCATTGTCCTCGGCTATATTTATGTCCAGCTCTAATAGTCCCATCGGTATTACGTAGGTAAGTACTTCTTAAAATATAAGGTTGTTGTCTTTGAAATTTCGGAGCAAGACTTGTGACTGTTCCCAGGAGCTTCGAGTCTATTTGAAGCTCAAAATTCAACACAAATACAGCTTTTATTCAAGACTTCGTCCACATGTCCCATTGTCCTCGGCTATATTTATGACAAAAGTGTGTTTTCTAGAGTCTTTCCCAGAAATCACAGCAATGAACGTACCTATTACCAAACCATTGAACGACAGGTTTTGGTAATAAATAGTTGTTATGGGCACTGTGTATATGTAATTTCAAATCTGAAGTGTTACGTTAATTGTTCTCGAAATACACGTATAATTTCCGAGTCACATCTTGCTTGGGTGACAGTTTATTATATTCTAATATCATATAATTAGATTTAACTCTCATAGTTCTAGAGCTTATGTAAGCCCAAGTTGTGCTGGGATTTCTAAAGGAGTTAACCCTTTACGACCTAGTAAATACACGTATAATTTCCGAGTCACATCTTGCTTGGGTGACAGTTTATTATATTCTAATATCATGTAATTAGATTTAACTCTCATAGTTCTAGAGCTTATGTAAGCCCAAGTTGTGCTGGGATTTCTAAAGGAGTTAACCCTTTACGACCTAGAACTGGTCTGTCCAATTTTGCCGAAAATCTCTGCCCTCAGTTGACCTTTTGTGGGGTATTTTGGACGCGGTCAAACTTTCTTGACTTGGCGGGGCGGAGCGCTACCGCGCTCCTTAATACCTAAATTTCTCTCTTCTAAAGAATCTCCCAAAGAATATTCAAAGGCGATTACAAAACTTCCGCTACAGAGCTCTCGGCTCTCGGAAGTAGAAATGATCAATAGTGGCAATCTATCTATTTACAAACCTAATGTAAATGTAACAGTATACGCTACTAATGGACGATTATAATATGTATGTCGATTACTATGAATTCTTTGGAACAGTAAATTTCTTACACTCTCTGTGCCTTCAGCAGTGGATTTGTTCTTATCTGAGAAAAGAGGAAAAAAATGCGCAAAACACATGTAAAATTATTATTATTTACGACCGGTTAAGAACAAAATCAAAATTTTGATCAATTTTTTAGAACAAAGAATGCAATGTGTCTACCTTACTAGCTCTATACTGGGTTCTATAAGGATCTCAACTGGTATCAATTTGTCGAAGGTTTTCGCAAAAAGTTGAAATTCGTCGGCCATAACATTTTGAAATACGGTTTCGCAAATTTTGTTATCCAACGATATCATATAGTATAACTATCTATAACAAACAACCATGTTTAGAACTGCACTGGACTAGGATAATATAACTTTGTTGGTACGACCTAGACGGGCCTGCAATGGGCCCAAATTTGTTACTTTCTATTTATAATGGGCCTAATTTTGTTTCCTCAGCTGTACAAATTCAAACTAATAATTTATTCCTTAATATCACCTGGTCGGATTAAGCTTTCACACCCCTCCCGTTTTGTCTTTTTCAAACATTGATGTCTAAAGGAATTACATTCTCAATTTCGAAATCCCTCCGATTTTGCACTATCGCCTTGTAGAGATTCGAACCCACGGTCTCTATTGAAGATGGTGCTGTGACCAACCAGTGTACCACGGATGCTGGGACTCCTTTGTCCTTCATGACTGGGTTAACCATCATCTGCATATTAATAGGGCCTGAACTGTCCAAAACTGAAAACACTTACGCTATTAGCTACACAAATCCTGTTTATAAGTTTATCCACCATTGAATTCATTCGTGAGAAACTTGACATGTATTATGAAACTTGAAATTAAGGTAATTGTTTATTTCTGTGTTTTAATGTCTTGAAGACATTCATAATACATATTTGTACTTCAGATTTGAGAAGTAATTGAAGAGAGAGAGGGAGAGAGAGATACTTAGAAATTCAATAAAATTTGTGGTTCGTACCTAGTGGATTGGCCTAGCACTCATACGGTCCGGGTTCGATTCCCAGTGGAGTATCTTTCCATTCTCTCTCAACTTCGTCTTCAAGGAAATAAATTGGTATCAATAGGACCAATCACCCGGATACTAAGGCCTGAATAAAAGCTTTTTATTTCACGTAATACACATGGAGCATTAAAAGCTTTTAATGCTAGCAAGTTGCTTTGGCAATATTTCACGTGTAGTAAAATGAAATTAGGTCATGCACACAACACATAGTCAAACCTACATATATAGGTAAAGAACAACTGAAAAGTCATCGGCATTTCACAGCCATGTCAAACAGATATAAATGTCGATTTTATATCTTCCTTCATGTGGGCATATCGAGGTGTCATTGGCCTTTTGTTCTATTGACGAAACGGCTCGTTGTTGACAGAGAAGTGTTTCTTCCGGGATGACACTGCAAGTCCTGGCCTAAAGTTGATGTCAATCAAGGAAATCAATTTTATATCTTCCTTCATGTGGGCATATCGAGGTGTCATTGGCCTTTTGTTCTCTTGACGAAACGGCTCGTTGTTGACAGAGAAGTGTTTCTTCCGGGATGACACTGCAAGTCCTGGCCTAAAGTTGATGTCAATCAAGGAATGACATGACACATGTTGTGGAGATTGTTCTTTAGTCTCGATCCTGATTCCTGTGTTGCAATTGATAAAAACTCACTCTCAGCTAGTTTTCACATTTTTCAGTGGATGTACTATTTACACGTCGATAAAAATAAAATTGTCTCCCTTTTCCCTCCTCTTGTTTTGTCATCAACCAATTTAATTTAATTGTAATCAATTTTGTTTTTAATCAAGCATTTCTTCTTCTTTCTTCTGTTATCAGATCGACACATGATGTGGAGATTGTTCTTTAGTCTTGATCCTGATTCCTGTGTTGCAATTGATAAAAACTCACTCTCAGCTAGTTTTCACATTTTTCAGTGGATGTGCTATTTACACGTCGATAAAAATAAAATTGTCGCCCCTTTTCTCTCGTCTTGTTTTGTCATCAACCAATTTAATTTAATTGTAATCAATTTTGTTTTTAATCAAGCATTTCTTCTTCTTTCTTCTGTTATCAGATGACCAAGCTAGCGCGATCCTAGATCTAATTATTCTACCCGGGTTCAAGGAAGTTCTATGCTTGTGAATGGGTTAAAATGAAATAAACACAAAGCTTTGCATTATGTATGGTTGTAGAACAGTTTTTACTTTCGAATTTTACTTCAACACATTTATCTCCATTTGAGATAGTTAGTAGTTAATAATATTTCTTTATATACTTATATTTTCCTTTTTCGGTGGTAAGAAGTTCCCTTTTTAGGATGAGGTTTGAATTCCCCAACCCAGTTGGAATATTTGTGTCCTCCCTACTTCCTATCCCTTTGTCCAAATGATACTAATGTTTAATTTTATTTGTTTTCACTCAGGCTGTTTTTATTCCCGGGTCCTGATGCTTAGGTGTGAGGGAAGTCACAGTGTTGAAAGCTTAACAGGAGCCAGGAGGTGTTTATCCGTGTTATCGTGGTCACGACGAAGACACCCGATTAAACCCGAGCTGACCTTTACCTTTGTCACACGTACATGTACCGAAATATCCATATCCATATCCATAATATCCATATTATGGATATGGATATGGATACCGAAATATCCATAATCTATGGGAAAATGAGATTTTTTTTCTGCAAATTTATTTCGTTCTAGATTTTTTGAAATTTTTAGAATGAATATTCGTTTTGAAATGATTGCTCCACCTTGCACATTACTTTCTCACTTATTGCTATCAGTTATCAGATCAATCAATTCATATTATATACTTTTGATTTTGTCTGATTTGTCATCTCATTTCTTTCAGGTCCGGACATTTTTGGAAAATCGAGGCATTTCAATTGTGGAAGTAGTGTTGACAAACCAGTTTACCAGTTATGATTTTGATTATTATTCACAATACCTCGAGTTTTTAGCATCCTAGGGGAAGTAATAGAGGTCAAATGGATTATCACGTCTTACAACTCGGTTGTTGAATATTTCTTACCTAATCTAGATGAATCCGTACAAGATCTACCTGTCCTATATTTCTACATAACATCATCCGGGGGCAGACCTCTCTGCTCGACTTTTCTAGATGTTGTAACGAAAGCTGACGGCATCCGCAGTAGTTATTCGTAAACCTTGCACATTACTTTCTCACTTATTCCTATTAGTTATCAGATCAATCAATTCATATTATATACTTTTAGTTTTGTCTGATTTGTCATCGCATTTCTTTCAGGTCCGGACATTTTTGGAAAATCGAGGCATTTCAATTGTAGAAGCAGTGTTGACAAACCAGTTTACCAGTTATGATTTTGATTATTATTCACAATACCTCGAGTTTTTTAGCATCCTAGGGGAAGTAATAGAGGTCAAATGGATTATCACGTCTTACAACTCGGTTGTTGAATATTTTCTATCTAATCTAGATGAATTCGTACAAGATCTACCTGTCCTATATTTCTACATAACATCATCCGGGGGCAGACCTCTCTGCTTGACTTTTCTAGATGTTATAAATACGAAAGCTGACGGCATCCGCAGTAGTTATTCGTAAAGAAATAGTAGAAATTATTATCTTATCATAAATTATTATCTTATCATAAATTGTTATCTTATCATTTGTAGTACTCGCTTTTACGGCTATAGATTTCTAGAACTCATTATTGTAAATTAGCAGTACCTAACAGGGCTGATTAATGTACCACAACAAATGGTGTAGGTGTACCTACCCATCTCCAACTCCCAAAGCCAGTGTTTGTGCCATAGGTGGTGATAAAGACAGCTGTTGTACAATAGGCATGTGTTAGTCATTGCTCATGTTAAAGCACAGTTAACATGCTTCCAAACTCAGTGAACCTAGTACTTATGTGCTATCCCTTGTTATTATTTATTTTTGTACAAATACAAATATTATGCTCCGCTCTCATTCCCTCTTATCAGCTCTATTTTCGTACACTGGAAAGCTGCAAAAATAGATGAAGTCCTCCCCCGTCACACGCCTCCCGTTTTGTCTTTTTCAAACATTGATGTCTAAAGGAATTACATTCTCAATTTCGAAATCCCTCCGATTTTGCACTATCGCCTTGTAAATTTGTACTACTCGCTTTTACGGTTATGTATAGATTTCTAGAACTCATTATTGTAAATGAGAAGTACCTAACATGATTAATGTACCACAACAAATGGTGTAGGTGTACCTACCCATCTCCAACTCCCAAAGCCAGTGTTTGTGCCATGGTGATAAAGACAGCTGTTGTACAATATGCATGTGTTAGTCATTGCTCATGTTAAAGCACAGTTAACATGCTTCCAAACTCAGTGAACCTAGTACTTATGTGCTATCCCAGGGCTGATTAATGTACCACAACAAATGGTGTAGGTCGTAGGTGTACCTACCCATCTCCAACTCCCAAAGCCAGTGTTTGTGCCATAGGTGGTGATAAATACAGCTGTTGTACAATAGGCATGTGTTAGTCATTGCTCATGTTAAAGCACAGTTAACATGCTTCCAAACTCAGTGAACCTAGTACTTATGTGCTATCCCTTGTTATTATTTATTTTTGTACAAATACCTACAAATATTATGCTCCGTTCTCATTCCCTCTTATCAGCTCTATTTTCGTACACTGGAAAGCTGCAAAAATAGATGAAGTCCTCCCCCTATCTCTGAAACTCATGGAAGGTCAGGGTTCTGAGGGAAGGGGAATGAGAGTATTTCGTGGAATAATATAATTTATTTACCCTATTTTGAGAATTCTGGGGGCGGAATTTCCATCACTTAATAAATTAAAACCCTTAACCTTTTTCGAGGTTAGGGCCATATTTTGGTAGGCTTTAACGAGTTGTCTTATGAAGTTATGACGTATCTAGTGTTTCGCAAGTAGAAGATGTGAAGAAAGAGATACGGTGATCCCTTTTTTTATAAAATCATCAGCCTTCATAACAAATGAGCTGTATGGGTTTATGAGCACTGGAATGATTGATCTATTTGTGTTAATAAACACTAGTGTTTCGCAAGTAGAAGATGTGAAGAAAGAGATACGGTGATCCCTTTTTTATAAAATCATCAGCCTTCATAACAAATGAGCTGTATGGGTTTATGAGCACTGGAATGATTGATCTATTTGTGTTAATAAACAAATATGTATCACATGGAAGGAATGAATCATTGGAGAGGGGAGTGCAAAAATAATAAGGCAATCATTGTAACATGTGTAGCTACTCATGGAGCTTTACATGATGTCTGGCTTTAAAAGCCCCTTGTTCTAATATGCTTGAATTGGCTGCCAAGGCAGATAGTGGGTAGCATGTTCTTACAAAACGTTTACAGTTTACATACAGAGAAACTGAGGAGGTTGAAATATGCCAGTGAGGGTGCTTTTAGGTTCCATCAAGGCCCGGGGATAGCAGCTTAACTCCAAACACAAAAAGCCCACTCCGAGGCTTAGGTGTAGGGGCGAACAGCCCTAAAGGATGGGTTAAGCTACTACGAATCTACGAATCTCCTATCCCTTTGTCCAAATGATACTAATGTTTAATTTTATTTCTGTTTTCACTCAGGCTGTTTTTATTCCCGGGTCCTGATGCTTAGGAGCTTAGGTGTGAGGGAAGTCACAGTGTTGAAAGCTTGTCAGGAGCCAGGAGGTGTTTATCCGTGTTATCGTGGTCACGACGAAGACACCCGATTAAACCCGAGCTGACCTTTACCTTTGTCACACGTACATGTACCGAAATATCCATATCCATATCCATAATATCCATATTATGGATATGGATATGGATACCGAAATATCCATAATCTATGGGAAAATGAGATTTTTTTTCTGCAAATTTATTTCGTTCTAGATTTTTTGAAATTTTTAGAATGAATATTCGTTTTGAAATGATTGCTCCACCTTGCACACTAGGCTCCAGAGAAGTCGTAAGATTTGTAAGCTGTGTTTACGTTTGAGAAGATAATAAAAGTGTGCTTGCACAATCAGGAAGGCTCCGCATTTGTACACATTTGAGTTTTTATCGAATAGACTTTTTTTTATGAGCGAGCGGTCGAGATGCGTAACGTCAAGACTCGACATTTGCGTTGATTTGACGATTAGACCTTTTTCCCTCCAGTCTTATCAGAATAGTTTTTCTCAGCCACCCAGTACAAAGAACAGCTGGAAAGATTGTCAACTTTCATTGGAGTACCGTACCACAAGGAGAAGAAAGTTTTTCGGAGATATTGAGGCGTCCAATTTTGATATCAGTTTAAAAGTGGTTTTAGAAAACTGTGTGATTTCTGGTAGCAGAGTTCCTTTGTACTATAGGTTCTCTCCTTGGCATTTTCTTTGCAGTTATCAGATGTGTTTCTTCGTATTGTATTGTTGTTCGTATTTTAGTAGGCATAATAATGTCCACAGTTCTACACAGTTACACACAAAAGATTTGATTACATTTTGACTTTCCTTTATTCTCTAAGAATAGGAAAGTAATGGTTTTTACATTGTTTTGGGTGTCTCTTAGGCTCCAGAGAAGTCGTAAGATTTGTAAGCTGTGTTTACGTTTGAGAAGATAATAAAAGTGTGCCTGCACAATCAGGAAGGCTCCGCATTTGTACGCATTTGAGTTCTTATCGAATAGACTTTTTTTTTATGAGCGAGCGTTCGAAATGCGTAACGTCAAGGCTCGAAATTTGCGTTGATTTGACGATTAGACCTTTTTTCCTCCAGTCTTATCAGAATAGTTTTTCTCAGCCACCCAGCACAAAGAACAACTGGAAAGATTGTCAACTTTCATTGGAGCACCGTACCACAAGGAGAAGAAAGTTTTTCGGAGATATTGAGGCGTCCAATTTTGATATTAGTTTAAAAGTGGTTTTAGAAAACTCTGTGATTTCTGGTAGCAGAGTTCCTTTGTACTATAGGTTCTCTCCTTGGCATTTTCTTTGCAGCACGGGTTGTTTGCATACTGATCCCCATCCCCCCGTAGAACAAACGGGTAACGGAATAAAAATGAAGAGTTGTCAGGGGAGGGAGAAAGGGAGCATAATCCATCACCCTACGCCCACATGTTTTTTTTTTTTTTTTTCATTTAGATAACCCGGATAACCCTCTGTTTATGATCCTGGGTGCCCTCAGTATTTTTTCCTCTTCTATAACTTCTATCTTAATTGATTTTCTTCAGTCTTAGTGTCTGGAAAGGACTCCGTTCCAAGGTGGAAAATTTGTCTTGGGATATATTTCTACATGGTTGCGGGACCGCGGCTGTCTCATCCTCATGGTATCATTGAAATGAGCTTTTGTTCCCTGACCCAAAAATAGATTGCCATGGAACCTTTGTATTTCAGACCTCCCATGAGCGCTTAAGGAAAACGACCCTTCCTTTTCTTTCTGAAAACGTTTTTCACATTACCAGTTCGATGGAACCCTAAACTGTCTTGAAAGGCATATTGTATTTTTACTGATTTTACTCTTCAATAAACAATGGGAGGCTTTCTTCGGATTATTTTAATATAGAATTTCTTTAAAAAGATGGATTTGTTTTTTGAAATATTTCCAACCTCTTCATGATCACACCTGGCTAAGTAAGCTTGGCGATGAATATTGAAATAATCTTTGATTTAAATGGTCGATTATTTATTGCATTAATACTTTCCTCTCAAAAATGATTCTCTCTAATTAATCTCAGTTCATTCTCTTCTCAATTGACATGAATAAGACTCTCTCAATTCATTTTCTTAAGGTCCACATTGCTAAATGTTATGTTCTAGGCAAGATTTCATAGAAGTAGCAGAACTGAACAGTCTCCAGGCTGGAATCCTGGAAGTAACCCTTCTTCATCTCGTCAATTTTTTCAATCATTTAAATGGAATAGGATATTAAATTACCTACCGCCTTTTCTCGACCTCCACCTCTACCTCCCCCCCCCCCCCCCCCCCCTTAGTGTGGGAGATAAATCCTTTGCCCTTATGGATGTGAATCATTCCAGATGGAAGAAATTGGACATGAATGGTGATGTTAATGTTGCGAAATTTACATGGATTTCTTGAAATAGGGATAGTCTGGGATTTGGGCAAAATATGTTTTTTGGTGTGTGAAATAATGACTGAGATGATGATTCTATAACGGAATTTTTGCAAATCATGAAATATCACGGAAAATTTCAATGAAATTTTCTGGAATAGGAACTGTCTACCCTACTGTGGGGAGTAATAAATCGTAATAAGGAGTTGACAAAAAATATCATATGTATATTGTTTTCCTAGTTTACCAAAGTTTTAGATCCTACTTAAATGACTAAATACTCGTACTGTTAATATTCTAGACTATTCTAGAGGAAATTTCTCGATTTCCCAATAGTGTTATAAGTTCGTTTTACTCTTTTCCTTTGTAATTAGACTTCATTGAGGGCCAAGTAGTGAAAGCTCAAGCCATATTGTAAAAATATTATAAGATTAAAACATGTTTTCGTAGCTCTGAACCCGTGACCTCTTGATTACGAGACCAGGTCACCTCTTAACGACTCATCTGATTGTTTGAACAATGCATAGTTAAAAGATCATGTCCGGAGTCATATTAGCATTATTTTGTTTTAGGAGCATTTAACTTTATTGTACGTCTTGTTAAATAATAATTTTATTGTCCAGCTATCATTATCTTGATAGTGTTAAATAATAATTACCCTATTACCTACTAATGAGTGCTTGTAAAATTAACCCATAGCTTGAGATTACCTTTCTTGCTCAAAAGATTCGATCTTGGCATAGACGTTAGTTTATGTGCAGAAAACTTTGGCAGATGCATTCGGTGATTTTGAATGATTTATTTTCATTAGAAGGTTTCAGTATTCTATTATGCCTATTCCATTTGAAATGTACTAAACCAAGCTAGCGCGATCCTAGATCTAATTATTCTACCCGGGTTCAAGGAAGTTCTATGCTTGTAAATGGGTTAAAATGAAATAAATACAAAGTTTTGGATTATGTATGGTTGTAGAACAGTTTTTACTTTCGAATTTTACTTCAACACATTTATCTCCATTTGAGATAGTTAGTAGTTAATAATATTTCTTTATATACTTATATTTTCCTTTTTCGGTGGTAAGAAGTTCCCTTTTTAGGATGAGGTTTGAATTCCCCAACCCAGTTGGAATATTTGTGTCCTCCCTACTTCCTATCCCTTTGTCCAAATGGGAGGACGTACTTTTGATGAGCTCCTGCTGACGATGATGTATTCCAGCTATTAAGACATGCAGATTTGTGTGTGAACATAACAAAGCTACCTGTATGTCAAGATAAGGCTGCCCCAATGTTTCTCCATCTGTGTATCCGGGCCGCTCCGGTTTCCATCCTTTCATTGCTATGGTTAATTCATGTATAGTTTGAACTAAAGGAAATTGCTTAACACTTTGAATGTAAATTACACCCACAATGCCACATGGAGCGGTAGTTATTAGGTATTACTGGGTTACACAATAATTACTGGACGTTTACATACTCGTAGATCTCCAAGGTAAATTCTTACCCCCCTCTTCACAATTCTCTTTGTATCATATATGTCAATTCTTGACTTTGCGGTAATGGGTAAATGTATTGTTGGTCTTGTGGTCTTTACTTTGTGTCACAAAAAGAAGAAATTTCAAACGACAACTTTTACGTTAAATGGTATTTATGTGTGTTTCACACAATGCATCTCCCACGTTTGTGACATTGATTATTGTTGTCTGTCTCTTCACAATTCTCTTTGTATCATATGTGTCAATTCTTGACTTTGCGGTAATGGGTAAATGTATTGTTGGTCTTGTGGTCTTTACTTTGTGTTCTCCACAATTCTCTTTGTATCATATGTGTCAATTCTCGACTTTGCGGTAATGGGTAAATGTATTGTTGGTCTTGTGGTCATTACTTTGTGTCACCAAAGGAAGAAATTTCAAACGACAACTTTAACGTTAAATGGTATTTATGTGTGTTTCACACAATGCATCTCCCACGTTTGTGACATTGATTATGTTGTCTATTTTGACGAGCTCCTGCTGACGATGATGTATTCAAGCTATTAAGACATGCAGATGCAGATTTGTGTGTGAACATAACAAAGCTACCTGTATGTCAAGATAAGGCTGCCCCAATGTTTCTCCATCTGTGTGAGCTTTACAAAGGCTAAGTAAGCTTGGCGATGGATATTGAAAAAATCTTTGATTTAAATGGTCGATTATTTATTGCATTAATACTTTCCTCTCAAAAATGATTCTCTCTAATTAATCTCAGTTCATTCTCTTCTCAATTGACATGAATAAGACTCTCTCAATTCATTTTCTTAAGGTCCACATTGCTAAATGTTATGTTCTAGGCAAGATTTCATAGAAGTAGCAGAACTGAACAGTCTCCAGGCTGGAATCCTGGAAGTAACCCTTCTTCATCTCGTCAATTTTTTCAATCATTTAAATGGAATAGGATATTAAATTACCTACCGCCTTTTCTCGACCTCCACCTCTACCTCCCCCCCCCCCCCCCCCTTTGGGGGGGTATTGTTTTGTGTTGTACTTTAGTTCGGAAGATAAACAATGCGTTGACATCCAATACGGGAGACCTATTATAATGAGAACCTCTCTCCCAAAGCGAGGGAACTGCTACCTGGCCATAATAATTATCAAGTGAAAGTACCAAAGATTCATTATTGTTTTGTGTTGTACCTACTTTAGTTCGGAAGATAAACAATGCGTTGACATCCAATACGGCAGACCTATTATAATGAGAACCTCTCTCCCAAAGCGAGGGAACTGCTACCTGGCCATAATAATTATCAAGTGAAAGTACCAAAGATTCATGTAAATAAAGAACTTTTAGTCCAAATGGAAATATATCAAAGTTAATAACGGAACAATACGAGGCCCCGGTCCATAAACTAAAGGCTACGCCACCACGTCCCGAGTCCACTAGTCCACAGTCCACATACAGAAAGGATTATTAGGTACAATAACAAGAGAAGTCATTGCCAGGTGACTTATTCTAATGCCTCATGGCGGCGTGTGACCTATGAGTGTCTCAGGATGACATATGTAGTGGCTTTGTATCTTATCTCATTGTTCAAAAGTATTCTCAAAACAAGTTGTAGTCAAACAAGACAAATGTGGGTGCTTTGATAGGGTACCACGTACAATATATAATACAAGGTGCCACAAAATCCCCTGATCTCATACATAGCTATTTGCCCTCGAATTTTAAACTCGGAAACTGACACTCTCTAATCCCTGCAAAGTTTGTTCCGAGAATATACTCTACAAAATCACCTGAGCCACCTCAATACTAGTTAACATCTAGGTCTTGTGGTTGTAGACCCAAGTTGAATACTGCGGCATGTTTTGCCATAAACAGAAAAATTAGATAGATTTAACATTGAATGGGCAGATACATTAAGTACTAATGTGAACAGGACCAATACTGACTAAGAACTGGTGACCACATCATTAGAGTGAAAACTTGATCAATTTTGAAAACTGATTGGAAATTGGACTTGTCACTCTTATCAACAGTAATCAATACATTATGTGGGTATACTACACTTATCAGAGAAGACACGTGTGACAAAGAAAGTCAGGTATGACTTAGAATGGTTGCAATTGACTTTCAGAAAACCCAAGGTCGAATCAAGAGGAAAAGGTTAACGTACTTTTTGGCCTTCGAATTTTCCGACGCTTTTACAAAGCACGTGGTTATAGGAGAGAGGAAACTGTTATGTCATGTAACGTGCAGTAAGCAAAGCATTGTATCCTATTACCTCTAGTAGAGATTAAAGCGGTAACGAGTCAGAGTCATGTAATTTATTTATTTTCAGATCAATACGAAAACCATTACGAATACAAATTACACTGCAATTTAAATTTAAATGCAAAAGTTATGAGTCAACTGAAGCAAAACATAAATTTGATGTTATCAAATTTGAAACTGAAATGGCTCAACCTTGACCGTTGCAACTAGACCACTGCAACTTGCCATTAAGACTATTAAAACCGATGGAGGTAAATTTGGGTAACTTTGGTCTAGGATTACGATGGAATTATTGAAACTCCACTGACGTTAGGGCCATAGACTGTGAGATACATTACGAGTACAAATTACACTGCAATTTAAATGTAAATGCAAAAGTTATGAGTCAACTGAAGCAAAACATAAATTTGATGTTATCAAATTTGAAACTGAAATGGCTCAGCCTTGACCGTTGCAACTAGACCACTGCAACTTGCCATTAAGACTATTAAAACCGATGGAGGTAAATTTGGGTAACTTTGGTCTAGGATCGACCACTGCAACTTGCCATTAAGACTATTAAAATCGATGGAGGTAAATTTGGGTAACTTTGGTCTAGGATTACGATGGAATTATTGAAACTCCACTGACGTTAGGGCCATAGACTGTGAGATGGAGAAGACGATCCTAACTTTGGTCTCAAAAGTTTCTGGATTTACACAAAAATGAGGAATAATTCGTCTCTAGTATTATTATAAATTCTAAATTCACTGTCGAAGTCTCAAGTCTGGTTTGATCCCAGTCACCCAGGCTGATATTCAGCCTGGTAAAACTGATTGTAAAATTGGTATTTCGAAATTTAAGACGAATCCAAAACGTTGTAAATGTCAAAATGAAAATTTTATAAAGGTACTTTTGATGAGATTATCCTATCTTATCTGATGCCATGACTAGAACTGGGGAAAATATTTGTGCTAATTTTACTTAATTTCAGCTAAATTGTTATTGACTTCAGCATTTTGTTGTTTATGTTGGAATTCTGTCATCCGGGCCGCTCCGGTTTCCATCCTTTCATTGCTATGGTTAATTCATGTATAGTTTGAACTAAAGGAAATTACTTAACACTTTGAATGTAAATTACACCCACAATGCCACATGGAGCGGTAGTTATTAGGTATTACTGGGTTACACAATAATTACTGGACTCTTAATAACAGGTTTAATAGGTTTGCTACATTTTAATAAATTTATCAAGAATGCAGATTACAACTTGCACGACATTTGTTACGGTAAATGTGGTACTATCAATTCCTACCAACCAAAATTCCCAAGAAAAACACTGCAGATGCATTAATTGCCTATATTTGGATTAAAACTTGAAGGCAATAAAATTTTGAATATGTGTCACTAACTTCTGTCAAGGAATGTGGAGTAAGTCTACAAACATCTTGCTTTGAAAAGGAAGTAGAGTACAAAGTTAGTAAATTTTAATTTTATAGTTAGGTGACGAATTTACTCAAATACTCATGCTCATACTAACAAGTACATAATATAACTTTACAGTCCTGTTTAATCTCATTATTTGCTACTTGTAATAGCATTATTTAACGGTTATAGACGGTTCGAAGTTGTCGAAGGTACTGTAAGTTTCCAGTTTGACAGAGCTCCTCAAGTGAATATTATCTTCATATCCTTGGAAAATAGTTGGCACAGTGACCAATATCCAACACATGAAGAATTCATAGTACTGATTAGGTGTGGCAATGAGTTAATTCTTTTCTAGCTCTCGAGGATACCAAATTTAAACTTTACGCATCAAAATAGGAAAAGTGTCTATAGGGTCTATAATGAGAACAACTTACTCCTCTTTACTCAGAAATTTCATCTGGGTAAAGACTAAAAAGTAAATTCAATCTCGAAATTTCATCTTCAGATGTTTGTAAGATGGTGTAGTATGCTGAAGATAATAAACTCAGTCCCTAAAGAGGATCCACTATGAAGAATTCTAATACATCGTCTCTAATTAAAAATAAAAAGACCGTCTTTTTTATTTAAAGTAAGATTTACTTGTACTGGAATGACCTAACATCCAGGTTACTGTTTTAAACTAATTGAACTGAAGATACATATTATTATTCTTCAGCTTCTTTTATGTTCGCTGTTCGAACATCTAGAGCGAATCCTTTCATCACATTTGTCTGACGCCAATGGATAGAAAGTCATCCTGAAAAAGAACATGCTCACACATCACACTGCAGCAACAACATCAAATGTTTTGGTTCTGTCACAATGCCAACCGAAATTATAACCATCATTTGATACATGCTGATCGTACGGTTGACAGAAAGTATGTAAATTCCAGAATACATCAGGAGGTACTCTCCATTTCAAAAATTGTAAGCAAGTCTTTCAGTCTTGTCGTTTTTCTGTGGTTGTAAATTCCAACTCTTTCTACAGTATGTCATGTCAAGTATTCCAAGAGCTTTATTTGAATATTGTAAGCATCATCTGAGAAGTTGTTGAGTGCTCTGGGAGACACAGCTGACGCAGTTCATATTAGAGGATCTAATGTGACCGCGTACATTTCTCACATCATTTCGCAATTTCTATCGCAATTGACTATTTACGAGGTTCGGGATTTTATATCTGAGTTATGACGCAGTTCATATTAGAGGATTTAATGTGACCGCGTACATTTCTCACATCATTTCGCAATTTCTATCGCAATTGACTATTTACGAGGTTCGGGATTTTATATCTGAGTTACAATCTCGAAATTTCATCTTCAGATGTTTGTAAGATGGTGTAGTATGCTGAAGATAATAAACTCAGTCCCTAAAGAGGATCCACCACAACAGCAATGACACTGATGTGGCTATGAAGGGGTGTAACTGACAAATGTGTTTATAAATAGAAGCAAATTGTTCAATAATTGTCGCTTTTAAGCATAATATTTTCATCTCAAACTGTTCCAAATTGTGAGGGTGAAAATGTGGAAACACTCTTGACAAGTTGAATTCTTTTCTCCGCTATATTCAGTAGATAAACTAATTCAGGTAAAACTGAACTCACGAAAGGCCCAAATCTGAGTTAATTTTTATTCCATTTTGATATCTTTTTAATTTGCTCCGGTCTCCAACGGAGAACATTTTGTTCTCATTTGAACTTGTTCAGATCAGTTAGGTTGGATTTTACGAGTCGCGTCGGCACTTTATTGAATATTTTTTCCCACAAGTATAATTTAGGGCAGTTAAATCCGCATAGGGCGAGGAAGAACTGATCGTTGCTGGTAATGTTGATGACCTCTTCTGTGTTGCACAAGGAGTGGTTAAGTTTCTGGAGGTGATCCGTGGATGTCTTGGAGGACTGATATCTCCAGAAGAAAATCTTGCTGTTAGAGAATTTGTCTTCTTCGTTATTTTGTCCTCGCCTAGCGTGTGCTGTCAGTAGTTCTTTGTCTGCTTCGGACCATAGTAGACCTGTGAAAGCAACACAATCATTGAAATCAAAATCACCAAAATGCTGTATAAAGGTAAGAACACTAACCCTAACCCTATCATTTACATGTTTAAACTGTTGTGTTATTGTTTACCTGTTATCTGAGTATTCAAACCGACTGAATCGATGACTTTGCCGTTGTTACAGTTCCAGACGTGAACCTTGCCATCAAAATATCCTCCGCCACTCGCTAGGCTACCCGACTCATATGGACAAAGGCCCAAATCTTTTAATTTCATCAATCCCAAAAAATGAATACAGAGATTTTCCATCAATATAAAATATTTAAGAGTTTTTCTATCAATATACCTACTTTGAAGAGATGTTCCCTTCGAAAAAATGATTGAAATTCTCGTGAAAATTCAGGTGAGCAGTGAGCATTTTTGTTCTAAAAAGAAGTGGAGATGACGCTCTGGTTATGCTTATGGTTTAAATAAGTGTAATTATACACCATGTACTCAAAGTTATTAATAATAATGATACAAGATACAAGGAGTAATAAACATCTTTAAACATAAACAATTTTAATAGGCAATAAAACAAATATCCCTGAATAGCTGATCAGAGGTCATTTATACGAAATTTATAAGAGTCCTAACATAAGTACATGTACGTTAGGGGCACTAGAAGACCTAACATATAGGACTAATGAGGCTTACGCAACAGAGATGAGTCAAACGTTAAACAGATATGAAATAATGTAGGAGGTAATTGAATTTAATTAAATCGTATTAACTAGCTTGTAGATTAAAGAGTAGTTGAAAGATAAGATCAGGGGTTCTCAGCCGAGTTGATGCGGTCCCTTAAGAAAGGAAGTGAGAACTTTCCTTGGTTCCACAGGAAGTAGAAAAGGATACAATAAATGCACCTAGTGAGATTCATACTATTGTGATACTATTAGGGGGGGTAATCGCTGCAGAAGGACACCTGATAATAATGATGAAAATTTCGAGATATTATGAAAGTATCCCACTACGTGTGGACACAACTTTTACCTTTTCCCAAGCTAAATACTGCTTTGTCCACGTTGGTTCTCATGTCATAACCATGCACAACACTCCTATTTGATCCACATGTAAGCACTTCGTTTCTCCAACACATACACGAGTATGTGTATTGCATTGACATTCGACTTATACAAGTGTCAGCACAAGATCCACCCAAGATATCCAGGTGGTGTTTCTTGCTGATGGCCAACTTGGTTCCGTCCGGATTCCACGATAGAGAGGTTAACGGGGTGGTGCGGTTCTTTTCGTAGCTCAAGTATGTGTTGGTGTTCAGGTCCCAGAGGAAGACATAGTTATCTGAAGGCAAAGCAGGTCACGAAAAAGATTCACATTGTTATGACTTTTATGACCTAACGTACCTGGGGAAAGAAATTTACAGGTCACGAAAAAGATTCACATTTAGTTATGACTTTTATGACCTTACGTACCTGGGGAAAGAAATTTGGAAACTGAAATACTTCTGTGTTTAATGGATTAGTAATATTAGTACACTTACTTAAAGCCACAGCATTAACGTTTTTCCTGCTCAGGTCCAGAATATTGTCAAAGAACTGCGTGCTTGCAGCATGAGCTTGTATGACATCAATGGGATATCGGTTGATGCGTCTCTCAGCATTGATCTTTCTGTTAGACTTGATTCTTTCGGCAGGATCCCATTTTTCAACTTTCCCTGGAGCATTACTCTGGAGCACTCGTGTTTTCTTCGCGTTCTGATTGGTCAAAAGTTCCAGCGTTCGTAGCTTGTCAGGACTCCGTCTGTTGAGCAGGATATAGGATCTGTCAAAGTCAATGTCGTTTCTGTTGACAATGTAACGGTCGTCGTGTCCAAACCTGGGCGTCCCTTTGATGACCATGATGAATTCTAATGGGAAATATCTGAAAATACGTGGGATTCGAGAGAGTTGTGCTCTAGTTATTGATGTCAAAATTATAGAGGGGTTTTCTTACTTATAAGGAGATTTTGAGAGTATTTTCCTGACAGATCATTTGGTCCTTAGTTCCTTACCAACTACGAACCATAAATACATTTTTCTTACTTATAAGGAGATTTTGAGAGTATTTTCCTGACAGATCATTTGGTCCTTAGTTCCTTACCAACTACGAACCATAAATACATATACGAAACTTTCACCAAAATGCTTTCCTTTTTGACGAGCAAGAATTACCTTTAAAATTCCAATTAAAATTCATGCAATTATTAAAACGAAACTTGAAACATAAAATGTCTTTTTTTGTCAAATTAAAACTTATCGAAATTCGCCAACGGTTAACATTGAAAATCAAAAATTGAATAAAAGAATTCACAAATAATAAAATAGAGTTTCCGAGTCGGTTCAAAGTTTGGTTCAAGACGTAAAAGTGACATTAAAAATCGAGGGCTTCATTGAAATTTTAGACTGAGGTTGAGCGACTTGGCCAATTAATGGGATCAGACGGCAGACCAATTTGCCAAGGCAAGGGTTGATCTCTGGTAGCGCGGTCAAACATTCATGACTTGGTGGGGCGGAGCGCTTCCGCGCTCCTTAATCACCCTTTCAAAAGCATTCCTTTTTCGGCCGTCTGATAAAGAAGAAATTACTCAAGAAAACTCCGTCACGTCAATAGCTAATTTTCTTCTCTTCTATTTCACAGGGCCAATCGGAATTGACCTCTCTTGTGGACCGGTTCATAGGTCCACTGTGAGATGGAGAAGACGATCCTAACTTTGGTCTCAAAAGTTTCTGGATTTACACAAAAATAAGGAATAATTCGTCTCTAGTATTATTATAAATTCTAAATTCACTGTCGAAGTCTCAAGTCTGGTTTGATCCCAGTCACCCAGACCGATATTCAGCCTGGTAAAACTGATTGTAAAATTGGTATTTCGAAATTTAAGACGAATCCAAAACGTTGTAAATGTCAAAATGAAGAGGAATAATTCGTCTCTAGTATTATTATAAATTCTGAATTCACTGCCGAAGTCTCAAGTCTGGTTTGATCCCAGTCACCCAGGCTGATATTCAGCCTGGTAAAACTGATTGTAAAATTGGTATTTCGAAATTTAAGACGAATCCAAAACGTTGTAAATGTCAAAATGAAAATTTTATAAAGGTACTTTTGATGAGATTATCCTATCTTATCTGATGCCATGACTAGAACTGGGGAAAATATTTGTGCTAATTTTACTTAATTTCAGCTAAATTGTTATTGACTTCAGCATTTTGTTGTTTATGTTGGAATTCTGTCATCCGGGCCGCTCCGGTTTCCATCCTTTCATTGCTATGGTTAATTCATGTATAGTTTGAACTAAAGGAAATTACTTAACACTTTGAATGTAAATTACACCCACAATGTCACATGGAGCGGTAGTTATTAGACTTATTAGGTATTACTGGGTTACACAATAATTACTGGACTTTTAATAACAGGTTTAATAGGTTTGCTACATTTTAATAAATTTATCAAGAATGCAGATTACAACTTGCACGACATTTGTTACGGTAAATGTGGTACTATCAATTCCTACCAACCAAAATTCCCAAGAAAAACACTGCAGATGCATTAATTGCCTATATTTGGATTAAAACTTGAAGGCAATAAAATTTTGAATATGTGTCACTAACTTCTGTCAAGGAATGTGGAGTAAGTCTACAAACATCTTGCTTTGAAAAGGAAGTAGAGTACAAAGTTAGTAAATTTTAATTTTATAGTTAGGTGACGAATTTACTCAAATACTCATGCTCATACTAACAAGTAATATAACTTTCAAACATTCTTGACATGGTGGGGAGGAGCGCTGCCGCGCTCCTTAATCACCCTTTCAAAAGCATTCCTTTTTCGGCCATCTTATAAAGAAGAAATTACTCAAGAAATCTCCGTCACGTCAATAGCTAATTTTCTTCTCTTCTATTTCACAGGGCCAATCGGAATTGACCTCTCTTGTGGACCGGTTCATAGGTCCCTACTACCTCAACTATGAGACGACCAGGAACATTTTGATCCGACAAGGACGGGATATTTTTCTGTGCTCCTACTTTGGAGACGTGGACAAGTTTCGGACCGGCTTCTGCGTGCCTGCTTCCAATCTCATGGACGAGATATTCAAGAAAGCCAAAGTTAAGGTAAGTCGAACGTCCCTGAATATCCCCGAAGTCATCTCTGTGTTAATGCCGTCATTTGACGGATGCTTTTCTGAATGTCTGTCATCATTCGTTTTTTTGATATGACTGAGTGAAACAGACCGATTTAAAAGAAAACTAGAACAAAATATATACCATGACATAAAAGATAAAAGTGAACCTCGGTAGAGTTATCCTTGGTTTTCAGATGAATGTTTTGATTGTAAAAGTGATGAGTCTGCTAATCAAAAAGTGTAAAAAGAAAAACATACAAATAATCCTGATGATGAGTTTTTATTCCTTCCCCCTACCTTTTCCAAATTACCCTTCTAATAGAGATGCTCCAAAATTGAGTTTTGTTTTTCATTTCCTCTACCAAAATATGGAATGGGAGAGAGGGGCTACCCGAGGGACCTATTCCTAATCAATTTCCTCAATAAACATATACCCCCCTTTATTAGTGCCCCTCATGTTGTGGTGTGTCAGAATGTTAATGGCGGCTCAGGGGTTATTTTGAGTTAAAGTTCAAGACCCCGATTATAATTGGGGCCCACTCGAACAATTTTATTTGATTGTGGTTTCAATTCATCCTTTCATTGCAATTTGTCAAATGTCTTCAGTCCCTTTCCCTTAGCTCTTTCTTACCACTATCAAATCTATCCTAAAAGTAATGAAAATCATAATTCATAAAATATCCATAGGAGTCTTGTTTTAATTTTTAAATTGAGGGTCCGTTTCAAATGTATTGGTTTTTTTACCCAGTTCAATGGGAAAGCCCTCTTTTTAAAAAGCTTCTTTTGAAATCGGGCTTCCTTTACATGAATCCACTTGAAGGAAACAAAGTTAATTAAGCAGATACTTCCACACTCTAACTTTGGGTTTCAGGTTTCGTTTCAGGAATCGGAGATGTCTTTTAGTCCTGAGCCTCCTCCTGATGTGGGATATTCTGGTGGCTGTCTAATATCTCATTAAACACAGAAGTATTTCAGTTTCCAAATTTCTTTCCCCAGGTACGTTAGGTCATAAAAGTCATAACAATGTGAATCTTTTTCGTGACCTGCTTTGCCTTCAGATAACTATGTCTTCCTCTGGGACCTGAACACCAACACATACTTGAGCTACGAAAAGAACCGCACCACCCCGTTAACCTCTCTATCGTGGAATCCGGACGGAACCAAGTTGGCCATCAGCAAGAAACACCACCTGGATATCTTGGGTGGATCTTGTGCTGACACTTGTATACGTCGAATGTCAATGCAATACACATACTCGTGTATGTGTTGGAGAAACGAAGTGCTTACATGTGGTTCGAATAGGAGTGTTGTGCATGGTTATGACATGAGAACCAACGTGGACAAAGCCGTATTTAGCTTGGGAAAAGGTAAAAGTTGTGTCCACACGTAGTCGAAGCCGTCGATCGACATCGACTGAAACCCTACACTGCCTCGACAACTTAGATTCACATCGTCGATCGACGGCGCGGTGTCGTAGACACAGCTTTAAAACGAACAGAAAAAGTAGAGGAGAGAAAGACGAGAATAAGAAAATTCTTCACCGATTGAAAACAAATTACACTAGTTTCTAGTTTTCACCCAAGAACAGGGACAAACAAATCTAGGACCAATGATTTTTCACTCTTCTCAGAAAGAGCCAACAATCCCATTGCAAGTATCAAATGGAATCCTAGTGGTAGATACGTGGCCACGAGTGACCCTCTCAATGGAGTCAATATATGGGACGTCCTCAATCTGAAAAACCCACTGACCAAATTCAAAAAGCACAAGTCTACCGTGAAAGGTTTGGCGTGGTGTCCATATGAGTCGGGTAGCCTAGTGAGTGGCGGAGGATATTTTGATGGCAAGGTTCACGTCTGGAACTGTAACAACGGCAAAGTCATCGATTCAGTCAGTTTGAATACTCAGATAACAGGTAAACAATAACTCAACAGTTTAAACATGTAAATGATCGGGTTAGGGTTAGTGTTCTTACCTTTATCCAGCATTTTGGTGATTTTGATTTCAATGATTGTGTTGCTTTCACAGGTCTACTATGGTCCGAAGCAGACAAAGAACTACTGACAGCACACTACCTTACATATATGAGTCTATTAATGCCCAAACCAAGACAGGATATTCAAGTTTCTTCCATCACATGATAGTACTATCTGCGGATTTGGCAATTTTGTTCGTGGATTTTGCGATTATGTTCGCGGATTTGGCAATTATGTTCGCGGATTCGCGTCCCGAATCGACATTTTGGATATTTGGATATACTGTCTCCAGCATTTTTTGGGCTATAGCACGAATTTCTCGATAAAAAGCACCCGTTAACTCATCCAGAGTCCTTGTCTTATAAATATACACCTTGTTTCTAACATATTTCCATAAAAAAAAGTCGCACGAGCTAAGATCGGATGAGTAGGGTGGAAAATTAAATTGGGTGCGAAACTTCCTCTGAGCATTAGTCACAAATTCACTACTTTTAAGAAAGCTCAATGTTGCGGGGTCCACGACTACATTGTCATGAAACCTCATTTTGTTCTGAACTCAGTGATGTTCATTTCAACAAGCTACGACAAGTTATAACAAAGTTATGGGCAAATCAAAACCGTCAGGTAACTCGGGACCACCCTGTATTATGCCAGGTTTATCCGGTCTAGGGAAGATAACCTGCCTCAATGGTGTAGTGGTCAAGACGCTCGTCTGGTAATCGGGATGGAGCGGGTTCAATCCCAGACGAGGCATGAAATTTCATTAATTTGGGAATTGGACAACAAATAATGAGTGTACACAAGCCACGAATGGATTCAACAGTAAAAATCGCACAGTTTTGTCCGGTTTAAGGGTTAGGTGGTAGAGAACGTCTCTGGTGTTACCCTCGCCTAGTAGTTATGTACCATCTACTCAAGTATTGTACACAGAAAGGACAATCTAAAGGTGTGTCCGTCCACACATAGTCGACCGGCCGTTGATGCGTTGATGGATGTCGACTGAACTGTCGACACTACCTCGACAACATAGATTCACTTCGTCAATCGACGGCCAGTCGATTATATTTAGATTGTTTACACACACCTTAAGGGGTTTTTAACACTTCAATATATCTACCAACTAACTTTACCACTATCAGCCCTGCTCAAGTGGTCCAGACCTCACAAAGAACACCTGAATTTACCTATAATTTTTGATCACTCAGGCTTTTGAATGTGCATATCTACCAAAATTCCCAAGTTTAACACTATCAGCCCTGCTCAAGTGGTCCAGACCTCACAAAGAACACCTGAATTTACCTATAATTTTTGATCACTCAGGCTTTTGAATGTGTTTTTAAAACAAAGAGAAGACCGAAATTTATTGTTTAGAATATTGTTCATGTTTTATAATTTTGTATCAAGAAGTTACATTTACAAGGCTAACAAGTACTCTCGAAAACAAGGCGATTGATGGATAAACCATGTTTTCGTGAGGAGTTCAATGATTTTGAGAGGTAAATGTTGTTTGTTAACTCGGTTGCCTAACCAAAGAGGGTAAAACTCAAGCTTCTCAATCTGAATTTCCCATGTTACAGGTGTGTGTGAGAATTGCGACCAAGTATCTGGGAGTTAACCCCATAAACTTTGCAGAACTCAAATTTGTAATCTCAATCCTTAGTCACTAATCGGCCCATTTGCCCTGAGGTTTGTTAACAAGATACGCCTTCTTTTGTGATATAGGCGCTCGCCGATGCACAATATTGCCGTTATGCAATAAGGAAGACTTCAATGGTACCTAAACTATCTGATACATTCCTTACTGATTTATTGGCGTTTGTAGTTGTGATCTTTTTCTTGTTCTCCTTCCGAGCTCATAAATATCTCTAATTGGCAAAAAATTTAATGGTTTTTTGCGAGTATTGGACTCGCAAAATCTTTGGTGAGTAGTGTGTTCTACACATTCGTCTGGTACTCTAGCAGTATGATCTAATAACGTTGTCTAGGGCCTAGATTACTAGAAGAGTGCTGATAAATTAAATACAGTAGACAATTTAATTAAAAATATCTCCTCATATGTAGGTATTACAATAGCCATCCATTATTACCCTATATACCGAACCATGAAGCTTTGCAACGAATTCTTGCCTTTGAGTAGAACCACAGGTATGACATAGCCATCCATTATTACCCTATATACCGAACCATGAAGCTTTGCAACGAATTCTTGCCTTTGAGTAGAACCACAGGTATGACATCACATTAAAATTGGGACCTTTTCTTACCCAATTCCTTTGTGCCGAGTCAAGAATTTAGGACCACTTGTAACCTGTGGGTACTTACAATAGCCATCCATTATTACCCTATATACCGAACAATGAAGCTTTGCAACGAATTCTTTCCTTTGAGTAGAACCACAGGTATGACATCACATTAAAATTGGGACCTTTTCTTACCCAATTCCTTTGTGCCGAGTCAAGAATTTAGGACCATTCCTAGCTAGACCAAAGTCCAGCACACTAGTAGTTAATCCGTCAAGATCCCACTACTTGCTTGACACCCTGCCGGACAATTTTGCACACACACTCCTGAGTGTACTATAAGGTACACATCATGTACATCTTTATATGGGCATCTCAGATAATACGGTTTAATTGAATTTAAATTAGTTATTATTAATATGATATTAGACCAGGCACTTTCCTTTTTAATTATTTCACTACAAGCTTATAATAGCGGGAGAATAAATGGAGGGTATATGTTACACTCATGATCCCAATGCAAATTCAATACATAGGAAATGGTTCACGTATGCAAATCAGCCATAGAATGCGCTGCTTGCTGGTTGTGCTTGTCGTCAAGTGGCGGGTTGTAGAACTGTAGCAGCAGGAATAATAGCAAATGTAAGAGGAAATAGAAGAAAAACAGAATGCGTAGTGTTTCAGGATTGTTAGTAGGAACACGAGGAACAATCACAAAATTCTTCGAAGATTTCAGAAGAAAATTCCATCTTTCCATTAATTTATCATGTTCGAGAAGATTGTGAAGCACAAATCAGTTCGTTCCCCAGTATTGTCCACATTTATGCATACTATCCCCAGTTTTGCTGATGGACTTTTAACCTAAATAATGAGTTGTATTTACTCAAATTACAAGGAGTTAGTAGCTCAGTGGATAGAGTACTGGAGATTCGATACGAGTTACCATAACGCGATAGATACAAATTGAATGATAAGATGAGGGAAATGGGATGTACAGTAACTGAGTTAGTGTAAACATCCCTCTCAGGTGATAAAATTTGATAAGGGGACAAAAGGCAAATCAACTTACTACTATCTGATAGCAGCACGTGGACTTTACACACCAAGTACATATTGATAGTGTCATGTACACATCACACAAATTCACACATACAGCTTCGCTCAACGTCGTGTTCCAGTTTAGGCAACCAAGTCAGACAAAAGCGAAAACGTCTTCTTATCAGCAAAGTGTATCGAAAAAGTGAGAGCTTGGGATCGGCAGCAGCAAGTTTGAGTTCATTATTCATAAATACGTTTTTATATATTGGAAAACAATACAAAGCACATATTCTTGAGATGTGATAACATAGATCATCCTTGACTAGCAAACGACATACCAGAATATATCGTATACTAATAGAGGATACTTAGAGCACAATTTAGGTACAGGATACAAAACAAGACTGGTTACTTCCATTGTGATCGAACTCTTTTGGTCATTTAATAAGAAAATTGCATCCTTTTCTTGAAGGAAACTTACGATATATGAGATTGAGCTCTCAAGACTTCAGGAGTTCAAGACCAGCAACGTATCCTACATCCTATGAAAAGGCGATCTCGGAGGAAGTAATACCTAGTGGGCGTAGAATGCACTAATTTAAAGGTCCCAACTCGGTAGCCAGCGGAAGTTAGTTCATGACTCCTGTATTTCTTGAATCCTGAATGTCACGTCAATTATGAAAAGAACTTTACACAGTCAACGGTGGTCCCAGTATATTAAAAATGCCTGCAGGACAAGCTCACACACATACACACAGGAACGCTTGAAAACAAGGAAGAGTGTGAAATATTGCAAGGCTTCATCGTAATCATAATGTGTTTCAGGCTAGAACTCAGGGGCCACTCCAGTGATACTGAATTCGAATTGCTCTTCAATCTGAGGTTTCGAGATTTTTTCAATACATTGTCCCTGAATATCCCTGAAGTCATGTCTGTGTTAATGCCGTCATTTGACGGATGCTTTTCTGAATGTCTGTCATCATTCGTTTTCATGATATGACTGAGTGAAACAGACCGATTTAAAAGAAAACTAGAACAAAATATGTACCTACCATGACATAAAAGTGAACCTCGGTAGAGTTTAACCTTGGTTTTCAGATGAATGTTTTGATTGTAAAAAAGATGAGTCTGCTAATCAAAAAGTGTAAAAAGAAAAACATACAAATAATCCTGATGATGAGTTTTTATTCCTTCCCCCTACCTTTTCCAAATTACCCTTCTAATAGAGATGCTCCAAAATTGAGTTTTGTTTTTCATTTCCTCTACCAAAATATGGAATGGGAGAGAGGGGCTACCCGAGGGACCTATTCCTAATCAATTTCCTCAATAAACATATACCCCCCTTTATTAGTGCCCCTCATGTTGTGGTGTGTCAGAATGTTAATGGCGGCTCAGGGGTTATTTTGAGTTAAAGTTCAAGACCCCGATTATAATTGGGGCCCACTCGAACAATTTTATTTGATTGTGGTTTCAATTCATCCTTTCATTGCAATTTGTCAAATGTCTTCAGTCCCTTTCCCTTAGCTCTTTCTTACCACTATCAAATCTATCCTAAAAGTAATGAAAATCATAATTCATAAAATATCCATAGGAGTCTTGTTTTAATTTTTAAATTGAGGGTCCGTTTCAAATGTATTGGTTTTTTTACCCAGTTCAATGGGAAAGCCCTCTTTTTAAAAAGCTTCTTTTGAAATCGGGCTTCCTTTACATGAATCCACTTGAAGGAAACAAAGTTAATTAAGCAGATACTTCCACACTCTAACTTTGGGTTTCAGGTTTCGTTTCAGGAATCGGAGATGTCTTTTAGTCCTGAGCCTCCTCCTGATGTGGGATATTCTGGTGGCTGTCTAATATCTAATAGACCTGAACACTTCCCTAATGGAGTTTTGGTTAGGAGTGGTATGGTTTTAACCCTTTGGAGACTCCAAGGCATCATCAATAGTACTGATTAGGTGTGGCAATGAGTTAATTCTTTTCTAGCTCTCGAGGATACCAAATTTAAACTTTACGCATCAAAATAGGAAAAGTGTCTATACTAGTCTATAGGGTCTATAATGAGAACAACTTACTCCTCTTTACTCAGAAATTTCATCTGGGTAAAGAATAAAAAGTAAGTTCAATCTCGAAATTTCATCTTCAGATGTTTGTAAGATGGTGTAGTATGCTGAAGATAATAAACTCAGTCCCTAAAGAGGATCCACTACAACAGCAATGACACTGATGTGGCTATGAAGGGGTGTAACTGACAAATCTTATATTATAAGAACGAGATCCATTCACAGTTCACATTTCACATTTCATAGTTCACACACTGATCGCTCTATCTCTAGAACCACAACACCTAGAAAGCTGAAATTTGGTAGGAATATTCCTTTTATGGTCTAGGTGTGCAATAAGAAAGGATTTTGCGAAAATCTAAACCGATCCTGAGATATGATCAATTTTTGATCACTAAAATCACCATAAGAAATACACAGAGTGCAAAGACTGCGGGAGAGAAAACTTTTCCTCGCTCCCCTAATATTTGAGTTTCGTTTATGTTTTTAGTTTGACAACTACAAGTTCGGCCATGCCTTTTCTACAAGTTTGGCCATGCCTCGGGATGAACTAGCGGGATTCCGGAGCGAAGCGACGGAATTCAGCTAGTGTGTTTATAAATAGAAGCAAATTGTTCAATAATTGTCGCTTTTAAGCATAATATTTTCGTCTCAAACTGCTCCAAATTGTGAGGGTGAAAATGTAGAAACACTCTTGACAAGTTGAATTCTTTTCTCCGCTATATTCAGTAGATAAACTAATTCAGGTAAAACTGAACTCACGAAAGGCCCAAATCTTTTAATTTCATCAATCCCAAAAAATGAATACAGAGATTTTCCATCAATATAAAATATTTAAGAGTTTTTCTATCAATATACCTACTTTGAAGAGATGTTCCCTTCGAAAAAATGATTGAAATTCTCGTGAAAATTCAGGTGAGCAGTGAGCATTTTTGTTCTAAAAAGAAGTGGAGATGACGCTCTGGTTATGCTTATGGTTTAAATAAGTGTAATTATACACCATGTACTCAAAGTTATTAATAATAATGATACAAGATACAAGGAGTAATAAACATCTTTAAACATAAACAATTTTAATAGGCAATAAAACAAATATCCCTGAATAGCTGATCAGAGGTCATTTATACGAAATTTATAAGAGTCCTAACATAAGTACATGTACGTTAGGGGCACTAGAAGACCTAACATATAGGACTAATGAGGCTTACGCAACAGAGATGAGTCAAACGTTAAACAGATATGAAATAATGTAGGAGGTAATTGAATTTAATTAAATCGTATTAACTAGCTTGTAGATTAAAGAGTAGTTGAAAGATAAGATCAGGGGTTCTCAGCCGAGTTGATGCGGTCCCTTAAGAAAGGAAGTGAGAACTTTCCTTGGTTCCACAGGAAGTAGAAAAGGATACAATAAATGCACCTAGTGAGATTCATACTATTGTGATACTATTAGGGGGGGTAATCGCTGCAGAAGGACACCTGATAATAATGATGAAAATTTCGAGATATTATGAAAGTATCCCGTTAGAAAGCGAGGATCTTAGAAGCCTGTATACAATTGAGAAGATGGTTAGCTGGTTAGCTTTCTTCGGTACCAATATTGAGTCCTTTTCCCTGAGTGACTCATGAGAGTCATGAGTCTTATGACTTGTGAGTACCTCCTATATCTTCTGATGAGCTATTCTTATGTAGGAGTAGCGCATGTAACGCTAGAGATCTGAGGCCATCAGCTGTATTACCTGGTAGGATAATCAATGACAAAGTGCCCTTCGTTTCTCGAAAGTGAAACTCTCCCATTTGATTTCACACCAACTGTTTCTTATTATTGGCTCCTCGTGTTATTGCGATGTATTGTTGCATTGAGTTTCTACAAAACATATAACTTTGTAACATGTGTTGGGTTTGTTTGTGTTTAAACACAAGAGTTTACTGTGTGGAGATAATGAACGTACTTAGCCTTCGTCTTTATTTTGATACAATGTGGCAGAATCTTTGAAAAGAGTATTTCCTCCTGCGGACCGTATGTGTCTAGCCCAAGCACCAACTTTTTGAGGTCACGGATCACACAGAAATTGTTTTATTGGCTTCTCCACAAAATTATGTTATCAATGAGGTTCAGATTATTGTTTCCCTCAATTTCAATCTTATAGTCATCAATATCTTGTTCCCTGATGTCACAAGCAATTTAGGTGCCACGAATTGACTAGTGTGGGACCAAGTGACCAAATTTTGTGTTTTACAGTAAGAATCGTATTGGGACCACCCTGTCTGATTTAGGAACTAGATTGAGTGACAATGACATCAAAGGAGTTTACAGGAAGCAATCTCAGAAAGTTATTGTTGTCATGTCAAATACCGTAAAGAGGAGTATTTCCTCCTGCGGACCGTATGTGTCTAGCCCAAGCACCAACTTTTTGAGGTCGCGGATCATACAGAAATTGTTTTATTGGCTTCTCCACAAAATTATGTTATCAATGAGGTTCAGATCTTGTTCCCTGATGTCACAAGCAATTTAGGTGCCACGAATTGACTAGTGTGGGACCAAGTGACCAAATTTTGTGTTTTACAGTAAGAATCGTATTGGGACCACCCTGTCTGATTTCGGAACTAGATTGAGTGACAATGACATCAAAGGAGTTTACAGGAAGCAATCTCAGAAAGTTATTGTTGTCATGTCAAATACCGTAAAGAAATCTCATCGAAATTAGAGTAAATCTGTGTGGGCTGTCATTTCTGTGAATGCATATGATGTGATGTTTAACCAATTTTCTAGCTTGTTTATAAACATTGTTTGAACCATGTCCTTGGTGGAAGTGTGGATTAAGAGGAGATTGTCCTAAACAAGACAATTGATTTTTAATTATTTTCAAACCCGTAGCACTCAAGATGTTTTTAATTATATCGATATTGTGTCAGTTAAAGCTGAGAGAGTCTGTTTTCTCATATCCCCAACACAGCATGAACTCTGACCTGCATATCTTTGAGATAAAGGATATCTGAGGGAGACACCTAATTGGGTTCTGAATAAATATTTTAAAACGGAAGTCAACAATGTCAGTCTTCATCCCTCAGATTCGTTTAGTTTGGTTGTCATTATCGTGAAATTACTTTCTATTAACGATTTCAATTGGGACTGATGAAGCAATAAAAGCTAATGGAAATGGTGCTGCGTACAACGCAGGGGACAATGGAAAGATGGAAGAAAATAAAATCAAAGATGACATTAAATTTGTCACCTATTCCGTGAACAGTGTAGAGTGTAGAAACTGTGAGTGATAACTTTGCATATTATAATGTAGGATATGATTATAATGGATCGTTTGAGCATTGATTTTCCTGGTTGATCTAAAGTCAGAGATGACATTAAATTTGTCACCTATTCCGTGAACAGTGTAGAAACTGTGAGTGATAACTTTGCATATTATAATGTAGGATATGATTATAATGGATCGTTTGAGCATTGATTTTCCTGGTTGACACGCAGGGGACAATGGAAAGATGGAAGAATCTAAAGTCAGAGATGACATTAAATTTGTCACATCTATTCCGTGAACTGTGTAGAAACTGTGAGTGATAACTTTGCATATTATAACGTAGGATATGATTATAATGGATCGTTTGAGCATTGATTTTCCTGGTTGAAGTAATATTGGAAAGTATCATAAAATAAGCAAACGTAAATGCCATTTGATAAACTCCGAGGAGATATAGGTACTTTGGGGATAAAGGTTTTTGTCTTCTTTCTGCCTTTTGATATGTGATAGGTCATTTCTATTTGAGGATTTAAAACAAGACTCCATTGCGAAGTGGTCAAATTTCTATTATTATATCCAAAGGATTTATAGGTTACTTTATGGGGCCCACAATTGATAGGTAAAGTAAGCCGCTTGTGAAGATGATAACAATGCTGTATTTGTAAATGAACTTTTCCAAAATTTGTCAATTACAGGTCCACTAGAGTATAGGGTTTAAAGTTTTCTGTTTATCAAACTTGTCCAAATTAAATTTGAGCACTGTCAATAAGTCAACCTTGCTTTGACGGAATTCACAGGTTAAAATAAAGCAGTCTACTTTATTGTCCATTTTATAGTCTACCGCGATTCCAATAATGTTATTCTTCACTTGAAATTTAAATACAACATGGTTGACCTTTTCAACGTGATAATTTGCAACCACACAACATTCATCTTGTGCCGCGCGGCTGTTCATAACGATCCCAATTGTTAATCAGTAAATAAATGATTAACTTGAAAACCTTTTCGTCGGTAAGAAACTCAGATCTTCCGGTCATTGGGTTAGGTCTTTGGGGACGCAGGTGTGTTCCATAAACACTTCAATATATCTACCAACTAACTTTACCACTATCAGCCCTGCTCAAGTGGTCCAGACCTCACAAAGAACACCTGAATTTACCTATAATTTTTGATCACTCAGGCTTTTGAATGTGTTTTTAAAACAAAGAGAAGACCGAAATTTATTGTTTAGAATATTGTTCATGTTTTATAATTTTGTATCAAGAAGTTACATTTACAAGGCTAACAAGTACTCTCGAAAACAAGGCGATTGATGGATAAACCATGTTTTCGTGAGGAGTTCAATGATTTTGAGAGGTAAATGTTGTTTGTTAACTCGGTTGCCTAACCAAAGAGGGTAAAACTCAAGCTTCTCAATCTGAATTTCCCATGTTACAGGTGTGTGTGAGAATTGCGACCAAGTATCTGGGAGTTAACCCCATAAACTTTGCAGAACTCAAATTTGTAATCTCAACTGGTAGGATCTGAAGATCTGAGAGTTGCAGCGAGCAGGCGACTAATTAATATACAATAGGTAGTAATAAAAAGTGCGGGATCATTGCAGCATCAGGCGAATCAGAGATGGGCCTCTCCGGGAACAAAGGCACAGACCCAAAGACTCGAAATTTTTGCATGGAATTTTTCTCTCTACAATTTTATCTGTTACCGTGATTTCATTTTCAGAAATTAAACAGCTATGTACGTATTGGATTTTTGGATGAATTCCAGTCTACCTATAAATAAAATGTCATACCCATTTCAGAACGTGTTGTCCCTAAAAAATGCGTGAGATTATAATTCCTCTTTGGTGAGTAGTGTGTTCTACACATTCGTCTGGTACTCTAGCAGTATGATCTAATAACGTTGTCTAGGGCCTAGATTACTAGAAGAGTGCTGATAAATTAAATACAGTAGACAATTTAATTAAAAATATCTCCTCATATGTAGGTATGACCCTGTTACACAATACTAATATCTGGCGAATTGAAGCCCCTATGTGAGAACAGCTTTTATAATTCCCCATTTAGGTGTTGGGTGAAGTCGTCACAAGAGGCCAAAAAAAGAAGTTCCTTTAAAACAGTGATCCAGTCAATATTGCCAATAGTTTGTGGTCAGTCAATCACTTTGGTGAACTCAGGAACTTAGTGAAGATTGTTCGGGAGTGCAAGATTATTCCCAAGTGTACTTTAATAACTTGTGTCACTTGTCCCAAGTATGCCTCAGCCAATCTGGTTAGTGATACGAAACTATTGAACATTTTCATAGTTCATAGAACAGCTTCCGTAACCGGTGTGCTGAATTCTCGATTCTCGACGATGTAAACCAAATTTGAGAATAACTTTTCCTTGTCCCTAATGGGTTTGATTGTATACCCATTTGAAGAGAAGTTGAAATCTAGATAATCAACTTATGAATCACTACACGTGGTCGGCGGAACATTTCTAAACAGTTATAAAGAAATTTGTGTTTTTAATAACCGCAGCACATGTTTTGTCAGAGGATGGATGATACATAAAATATAAATCAAGTTTTATGATCTGAATCACTCGAACATCTCACCCAATTATAGGGTGTCGGCTTTGGGAACAATTGTAAGAACTCCTGGTTCCCCTTTTCGATAGATGCAACATCATTCACACCCATGCTGCTCCAAACTCCAGATGATACCTATAAAATCTTCTTAAACAGATTGTCGTTTTAGGGTAATAAATGATAACTTCTGAAGACGGATACTATCTACGTTTCTACCCTATGTCCAGTTATCCCGCCAATCTCTTAACATTTGAATGGAGGCGTAGGTATATTTCTTCTTGAGGATTCTCATTTCTGAAAATTGGCATACCGCATAATAAAAATAGGAATGTTAATTACCTACTTAAAGGTTAAAGTTAAATTAGATTTAGATATAAATTCTAGATTTCCATTGAGGAGACAGTTTGGCGTCCTCCATGAACATTATTGCCTACTGGTTATCAAACAATAATTATATCTACCTATTTGCAGAATACAATACTGGAGACGGAAGAAGAATCTACATAAAAGCAACAACCGTATATCAAGTAAAAGCTGAAACCAGAAGTCCTTGGAGGTTTTCTCAGTCCATTCCAAGCTTGCAGTTGATCCTCCTGCCAAGATTCCATTATCAGTTGTCATCTTCCCAAGTACCAAGTTTCCTCGTATATCAAGTAAAAGCTGAAACCAGAAGTCCTTGAAGGTTTTCTCAGTCCATTCCAAGCTTGCAGTTGATCCTCCTGCCAAGATTCCATTATCAGTTGTCATCTTCCCAAGTACCAAGTTTCCAATCAGTCTAATCTGATGATCATCAGTCCAAAATAGAATTCTCTCATCACAAATGCATACAGCTTCGCTCAACGTCGTGTTCCAGTTTAGGCAACCAAGTCAAACAAAAGCGAAAACGTCTTCTTATCAGCAAAGTGTATCGAAAAAGTGAGAGCTTGGGATCGGCAGCAGCAAGTTTGAGTTCATTATTCTCTTTGCGGTCATGACATTTGACTTGGAAATGTCGGCTGTTCACTGGTACCGAAATATGTTGAATTCACAATTTCTTGGGACATAACCGAAAAGAAGTTTTGTTTTCAATTCGTTTACAGTAATCGTGGTTACGCGGCAGAAGGGACAGTCTGTGACACACATTTCCACGTTTCTAGTGCACAGTGCAGCTCTGTTATCATGTTCGTGATCTGTTTTTCTCCACTAGACCGATTGTCCACGTTTCTAGTGCACAGTGCAGCTCTGTTATCATGTTCGTGATCTGTTTTTCTCCACTAGACCGATTGAAGGAAGAGTTGGTTAAACGACCTAGAGGAAAACTCCGGAAATTCTATTTTTATGTACCTAATTCAGCAATTGATGGGCTGCTCTACATACATACCAACAACTCAAGAGGGCAGCAACAGACAGACACGATTGACTACACCGACAAGCAAAGTGCCTTTGGATTCTGAAGACTAAGCACTCGTGTATAGGCTGCCTTGGTGTTGCAAAAGACATGATATAAATATGATGTATGTGTGAGAACTTAGCCTTGGCTGGAATCGAATAATCTTGTTGATAGGCATTTGATGGCTTACTTATGTGTGGGAATCATGGCTCTCTTCACAAGTATAAATTTGTACAGCTCGTACATCCAAGAGAGAGACAGAGAAAGAGATGTACATTGTAGATTGTAGCTCATTCTTTAGAATATGCTTAACATTTGAAGCTTTCTCCCCTGAAGTTATAAAGAGGAATGAGTTTTAAAAGCCATCAGGAGTAGCACCAGTAAAAGAAAGCTATTGTAGTATGTATCATGAGAAACGAAACAAGATTCGTCTTCTGAAGTCCATATCCTCGGGGAAAATGTATCACGCGAGAGGGAGGACCTTTGTGGTTTGACAGAACCAAGTACGCACTACTGACTACTATGAGGCTCCATTGGAGTACCACTCCAGTGATACTGAATTCGAATTGCTCTTCAATCTGAGGTTTCGAGATTTTTTCAATACATACTTGAATAGGAGATGCCTAATTCCTTGAGAAGCTGAAATAGATTCAGTGGTGGCAACTGACATAACACTTGAGTGTGTATTGTGCATACCATTGATCACCTGAGTGCTCTTTTGGATTTTCCCAACCATATAACTTGCATTGTGATTCCCAAATAGGAACACCAGCCCATCAAATTGAGACCATTTTGTTCCTTCTGAATGGGCCTGGTTGGGCTACATTTGGTCCACCTTCTGATCAATAATCAAATGCTATTAGAGGGGCCGGAGGGAAAGGGTTCACTCCAGAGATACTGAATTCGAATTGCTCTTCAATCTCAGGTTTCGAGATTTTCCAATACATACTTGAATAGGAGATCCCTAATTCTTTGAGAAGCTAAAATAGATTCAGTGGTGGCAACTGACATAACACTTGAGTGTGTATTGTGCATACCATTGATCACCTGAGTGCTCTTTTGGATTTTGCCAACCATATAACTTGCATTGTGATTCCCAAATAGGAACACCAGCCCATCAAATTGAGACCATTTTTTTCCTTCTGAATGGGCCTGGTTGGGCTACATTTGGTCCACCTTCTGATCAATAATCAAATGCTATTAGAGGGGCCGGAGGGAAAGGGTTGCTGGGTTCAAGCTCTGTATGCTAAAGTTGAGTTAACCTCACCAGATTATCGACGAAAGGTGACTGATCTTCTATTGTTTTCTAATTAAAACATTCGTGGGGGTGATGTCGGGTTTATTGGTTATGTAAGCTGTTGAGATATTGAGGAACAATAAAATTGAATGGGCTTGCTTAGATCACTCTAGCAGCGTCCACATTGTGGTTGGTGTCGATCGACAAACGACTGAAGCACGTCCACACTATAAGATCTTATAAAACCATTTGATCTCTTACGTCGATGTGATGTAGAAGCACCTTCCACAATCGGTTAAATCAGTTTCGATTGGTGACGAAATGCTTTAATCAAAATCAGAAAATTATTCTTAGATAACTGCTTTTTCTCATCTATTCGTTTGGATATAAGATAAAACCATTTGATCTCACCTTCCACAATCGGTTATATCAGTTTCGATTGGTGACGAAATGCTTTAATCAAAATCAGAAAATTATTCTTAGATAACTGCTTTTTCTCATCTATTCGTTTGGATATCACACGTTCGAAAGTACGAACTTTTCTGCGGTTCAGTGGTAAGCTTATCACAATCAGACCAACCATGTTCCTTTACATAATATCCTGCCAACATTTTGACCAATTATGTCACCATTGTTGTCCGTTGTCATTCAAATCGTAACCCGACTTCCTAGAGTTCTCGAAGAACTACAAATAATCAGCGTGGTATTGTGATTTTAGACGTCAAAACAAGATACAGATAACTTTTACCCGAATACAATACAGTTCAGAAAGTCAGAACTAGGCAACCACAAAAGACTGTCTCCTGGGAATATCATACTCAATACTCATATCTAAATGTACTCGTATTCTCCTACATGACCTGGTTAATAACTATCCGCTTTTCACAAGAATACTAAGATTTGGGCAGCTAAAAAAAAAAAAAATAAAAAAAAATTGGGAAATCTCTTGATTTTAGCAGCGTTGGCTCCATGGCCCGCAAATAACCACACAATATTTGATCGTAAGTTACCCAGCTCTAAGAATATGATCGACACCGTATGTTATGTGTTTGTCTGAGCTCTCTTACATCACATCCTATCAAATTTGAATTACAAACCGCAAACAATTCAGCGAGTCGCCCATTGTTGGTTTCAAATTGAATTTGAATTTGACTCTTGGAGTCAAAGGAAGTGTCATTAATCATTGCTGTACAGGTGTCAAAATACAGGTGAACTTAGACAATTTTGTAACATCTGAATGGACTCCTGCGTTCTACAATCGTACTATTTGTTGCGTATTGTTATCTAATGAGTCTAATGAGAGAATTACTATTTATTTTGTACGTACATTACAATTTAGTTCACTATTTATTTATTTGAATTTGTAACCGCATTTAAGCATTTTACTATGATTTTCAAATTCAATACTTTATTCATTTTTACTGTTATTGTTTCAGGTAAGAGTTTGAGGTTTTGGCTCAATTTCGTCTACATCAGTGCAGCCTTAATACCTTAGGGATTTTTATTTGGTTTGTAGGGCGATCTCTCCCTTTTACCACCATATTTCACCCACTAGCACTATTATTATTCACAGTTCACACACATTTTTGCGACGCATTTATCGAAATGCAGTAACGGCATAGTGTTATCAAATACAGAATTACGAGTGTGGAAGCTTATATGAAGTCTTCCAGAGTTCATATTGTCTGAGCAAACATGCTGTAAATGTCTTCTCTAAAGTGCAAAACTTCAATCATCATAAGTGCATCAGGAATGTCTTGAACGCTATGAGCATTTGTCGTAAATGCATTATTGTACGTTAATCCTTATTGACCAGCAATATTATAATACCTGGGAATAACTGTGGGGATCCCATACATGTTCAGATTTCTGATTGATCTTCCTAAAAAGCCGATTTTCTTTTTATGCACTTCTTATACATAGTTTCTCCTCCAAATTCTCTCCATTTTACCCCGTCTTACCAATTCTTGATTTATTGGTAAACTTGGTACGTCTCTCCTTCTCTCTTGCTTAATGTCCCTTCCAAACACCCTTTAGAATCTTTTTATGCACTTCTTATACATAGTTTCTCCTCCAAATTCTCTCCATTTTATCCCGTCTTACCAATTCTTGATTTATTGGTAAACTTGGTACGTCTCTCCTTCTCTCTTGCTTAATGTCCCTTCCAAACACCCTTTAGAATGTTACCCAATATTACTCAGTTTTCCAGTTTCAAACTTGATGCCTACATAAATTTTATTAAAATTGATTAATTGACTAGTGGTGCTTCAAGTTTAGTAGTGGGCTCTCACCTTAATTAATCAGTTTGAGCTCTCAAAAGAAAACAATTGACTTTCCTACTATTTCTCTGTCAGATATGACCAAGAGTGTATGGCGTGCCTTTTTCATAGTGTAGAGTTGTAGACATAAGCCCATGATTTTATGAACTCTTAAAAGTTTTCCATATTCGGTCAGAAATTATATTTCGCTTAATTGTTCATTTCAGGTGGGACCATAACTATATTTGTATATGTTTTATTATAGTTAGACGTACGGACATTTTACGTAGGGTACTTGAGTTGTTTTATTAGTTTGTGCGCTATTGGAAATTCTTCGAATGGTTGATTTTATGTTGATCTTGCAATTGCAGCAATAATGGTGTGGTTGCCTAGTAAATTATGACTGATTCCTACAATGCCTGCTTCACAGCATTAAATTTGTATGTCAACCCCTGGCAGAGCTTACCCTAACAGCTGATTAGTTTTTGGGCATTGGCCTTCAGGAGCTCCGTTAAAGCTCCCTTTTGTCGGGGAGTAAGGTTCACAGTTCACTCCGTACTTGCATTTGAGTTATGTACCAGTGACCAGTGTGTATCTAGTGTCTCCCATATAAATTCATCAATTAGGATTGTTTGATATACGTTTTGTTTTCTTAGTTCTTCTGTCTTCCACGATAAGGTGTCTCCCAAAGTAACTTCTTCATAATATTCTTCTTACTTCACATACCTTTGTCTCCCTTTCCCTCCCAGTCTAGAATCTCGTAGATTCTTCTCTTAGTACGTCTTTAGTTTCCAGCATTACATCAGAAGTTCAGTACCTACATGTGATATCCTTTGTCTGAGGTCGCACACAGTTCCTAGATTTGCATTCTAACACGGAACTCAGGGCACGGAGAAGTTCTAGCTGAACATCTTCATCAAAATGCAAACACGACCCGGGAGATTTATTTGTTACGTGCTATGCTGCCAACGAGTTGGAGAGCCCTTTGGCTCAGCACGTCCGTGTGGAGAAAAATGTTCAATAGTATTTGGAAGAATATCTGCTGTTTGGATGGTCTTGGTTGTGGCTAGTGAGATTGGAGGGTTGGCGGGGTTCTTCGATTGCCAACTTGTGATGACTTCATAAGAATACTTTACTAGTCTGCACAATGGGATCTTGATTGTTAGTACATTGGGTGCTAGATGAGATATCTTTATTTCCTATTTTGCTCTACAACAAAGATAACAGTTTTGTCTTTCCCCAACAACGAAATGTAGGCCGATTTGAACAATTTCTCTCGATAGTGTTCCTCTTCTTTTCTTATTAGTATTTTCTATTAGAGTGTTGTCCTCCTGTCATTCACATGTTCCTTGATATATCTACTCATGTATGGAATATCTTTCCTTCCTTCAGATGGATTATCAAAGGGTACGTAAAGGTCAGTATCCCGTTTGTATTTGTGGGGTGATGGTGTCCTGGCATCAAAAGTACATTAGTTTTCCCATGTGAAGAATATCTGCTGTTTGGATGGTCTTGGTTGTGGCTAGTGAGACCGGAGGGTTGGCGGGGTTCTTCGATTGCCAACTTGTGATGACTTCATAAGAATACTTTACTAGTCTGCACAATGGGATCTTGATTGTTAGCACATTGGGTGCTAGATGAGATATCTTTATTTCCTATTTTGCTCTACAAATGCCTTTGTTGTGACCAAAGATAACAGTTTTGTCTTTCCCCAACAACGAAATGTAGGCCGATTTGAACAATTTCTCTCGATAGTTTTCCTCTTCTTTTCTTATTAGTATTTTCTATTAGAGTGTTGTCCTCCTGCCATTCATATGTTCATTGATATATCTATTCATGTATGGAATATCTTTCCTTCTTTCAGATGGGTTATCAAAGGGTACGTAAAGGTCAGTATCCCGTTTGTATTTGTGGGGTGATGGTGTCCTGGCATCAAAAGTACATTAGTTTTCCCATGATAAAGTTATTGTTTGTGTCATATCAAACCAACAATTAGTTTAATTTTCAATATTTATTTTCTAATTATATTGGGGAGAGATAATAATATAATTTTTATTTTGTCTAGAATAAAATTTAATTAAAACTTTGTAATACCTATATTATAATATTTTTATTTATTTTCTTATCTTTATTGATAACATATCTTCTCTGTGTTCAAAGTGTCAGTTATATGTATTTTTCTATATGTTTTATAGTCTTCTAATATAAGGGTAATTATTGTAATTGGCCACTTTTCTTTGGTTTCATGCTATTCTTTTGTTTCCATAAGAGTTGAGTGCATCATCTTATCTAATCTAAAGATTATTACTATTGTGTTGTGAAGGATATCTGTTGGATTACCTATAAGTCTAATTCAAGGTGAGTTACAACTCTTGTTGCATTTTGTTGACTATTCTCATAACTTGATTTGTTTTATCTAATACTGCATTTAATCTAAGATTCAGCTTAGCTTTCAAAGGCATCACAGAACAAGTCACATCAAATTTAGTTTCAACAAACATCCCAGAATTTTCAATCAATACTTCCATAGTTCGTTGAAACAATCCCTCCGCTTGGCTTAACTTACTTAAAAGATTAACTTGAGATAGGTCTAAAAACACCATGTTCTAAAATTCCTTCCCTAAAGTAAATCAGTCTTGGAATATTAATCATACAATGTCTTCACATGGAATGTATACTATTATAATGTTTAGAAATGTGTTACTAATTATGATTTCATAATTTAGTCCCGTCTTATCCACCCCCTCAACCTCACTCCCCTCACATGCTTGAATAAATATTGTAGCGTCTGGTGTGAAGTCTGCTCCTTATGTTAACCCCTTGGATAAGCCTCTTGATATGTGTTACTAATTATGATTTCATAATTTAGTCCCGTCTTATCCACCCCCTCAATCTCACTCCCCTCACATGCTTGAATAAATATTGTAGCGTCTGTTGTGAAGTCTGCTCCTTATGTTAACCCCTTGGATAAGCCTCTTGATAACCATTGATAAAGTTATATCTAAGTCCACAATAGCTAGACCTCTTTATTCAAAACAGATTTTTCCCAATGGTTTAATTTCAAGTTAATAAATTTCAAGAAAATGAACATCAAATATCCGAATAAAATTGATGTTTGAGTGTAGGGTGCGAATGGCACATCCACCAATATCAATGTACTTAGGCCGGTGTAAGTTCGTTAGACACATCCGAAATATCCGAATAAAATTGATGTTTGAGTGTAGGGTGCGAATGTCACATCCACCAATATTAATGTACTTAGGCCGGTGTAAGTTCGTTAGACACTTCCACCAATTTTTGATTCTCTTCATATACAATTCTTTCGTTTCGACCGTCTTGTTAAAATTTCATAATTTATTCTTCGTCTGACCTATTAATGCTTGTTATTGGATTAAAATAAAATTGATGTTTGAGTGTAGGGTGCGAATGGCACATCCACCAATATCAATGTACTTGGGCCGGTGTAAGTTCGTTAGACACATCCACCAATTTTTGATTTTCTTCATATACAATGCTTTCGTTTCGACCGTCTTGTTAAAATTTCATAATTTATTCTTCGTCTGACCTATTAATGCTTGTTATATTACCCAGCTGATGAAAAGAACAGTACATACCTAGGTACTCCAGTACAATCAGGGGTTAAACGGAACATATTTTGGTTCTGCAAGCTAGACACTTCCACCAATTTTTGATTTTCTTCATATACAATTCTTTCATTTCGACCGTCTTGTTAAAATTTCATAATTTATTCTTCGTCTGACCTATTCATGCTTGTTATTGGATTACCCAGCTGATGAAAAGAACAGTACATACCTAGGTACTCCAGTACAATCAGGGGTTAAACGGAACATATTTTGGTTCTGCAAGCTTGACACTTCCACCAATTTTTGATTTTCTTCATATACAATTCTTTCGTTTCGACTGTCTTGTTAAAATTTCATAATTTATTCTTCGTCTAACCTAACCTATTCATGCTTGTTATTGGATTACCCAGCTGATGAAAAGAACAGTAGGTACATACCTAGGTACTCCAGTACAATCAGGGGTTAAACGGAACATATTTTGGTTCTGCAAGCTGCTACATAAATATCAGCAGTGTTCCTGACCTTAGATCTATTTTTAAGTTCGAAGGGTGGAAGTTTCTGAACGCGGGCAATGTACCATGATAGTTTAAACCGAACCTATTATGAATCTAGCTAGAGTATAGGGTTTAAAGTTTTCTGTTTATCAAACTTGTCCAAATTTAACTTGAGCACTGTCAATAAGTCAATCTTGCTTTGACGGAATTCACAGGTTAAAATAAAGCAGTCTACTTTATTGTCCATTTCATAGTCTACCGTGATTCCAATAATGTTATTCTTCACTTGAAATTTAAATACAACATGGTTGACCTTTTCAACGTGATAATTTGCAACCACACAACATTCATCTTGTGCGGCTTTTCATAACGATCCCAATTGTTAATCAGTAAATAAATGATTAACTTGAAAACCTTTTCGTCGGTAAGAAACTCAGATCTTCCGGTCATTGGGTTAGGTCTTTGGGGACGCAGGTGTGTTCCATAAACACTTCAATATATCTACCGAAGAAAACAATTGACTTTCCTACTATTTCTCAGTCAGATATGACCAAGAGTGTATGGCGTGCCTTTTTCATAGTGTAGAGTTGTAGACATAAGCCCATGATTTTATGAACTCTTAAAAGTAAATTTAACACCTTGACGGCAGCTGGTTCTTCTCTCTTGATTCTGATGGAGGAGTGAAAATAGTGAAACTTGTACCTATCCGGATTAAATTTTTTTACGAAAAAGGTAATTCCGCTGGGATTGAACCTAGGGCCTTCCTGATAATTTGCCGAGCGCCTTCACCATTACTCTACCGAGGCTCTTAAAAGTTTTCCATATTCGGTCAGAAATTATATTTCGCTTAATTGTTCATTTCAGGTGGGACCATAACTATATTTGTATATGTTTTATTATAGTTAGACGTACGGACATTTTACGTAGGGTACTTGAGTTGTTTTATTAGTTTGTGCGCTATTGGAAATTCTTCGAATGGTTGATTTTATGTTGATCTTGCAATTGCAGCAATAATGGTGTGGTTGCCTAGTAAATTATGACTGATTCCTACAATGCCTGCTTCACAGCATTAAATTTGTATCAATTTAACACCTTGACGGCAGCTGGTCTTCTCTTGATTCTGATGGAGGAGTGAAAATAGTGAAACTTGTACCTATCCGGATTAATTTTTTTTTTTACGAAAAAGGTAATTCCGCTGGGATTGAACCTAGGGCTTTCCTGATAATTTGCCGAGCGCCTTCACCATTACTCTACCGAGGCAAGTTTGACAAAGACAAAAGCTGCATTTTCCAAAACATTTTTCCCAGGTTCTACTTCAATCTGTTCATAAAATGGCACTCCGTAAACTTCGTTTATCCTATAGCACTATGGTACTTATTGCAGTTAAATTGCTTGATGACATAAGGGTGATGGATGTAACATTCGCGTGTTATACCACACCATACTGGTAGATCACGTGGAGGTCACGAGTTGTGCCGTTCATCAAACCTTGTTTCAATCAACACCTCGTGTTCTGTGAACGTAAAGGGGCTGAAATTTCTTTATATGCTGATACAATTAGATACCTATCGTTCAAGAATAGCGAGTATGCAACCAGCAACCACAGAGCTTTAATTGGATTTCAATTATGTTTCCTCTGTGTTGGCCTTGTTTCAATCAACACCTCGTGTTCTGTGAACGTAAAGGGGCTGAAATTTCTTTATATGCTGATACGATTAGATACCTATCGTTCAAGAATAGCGAGTATGCAACCAGCAACCACAGAGCTTTAATTGGATTTCAATTATGTTTCCTCTGTGTTGGTATATGCTGATACAATTAGATACCTATCGTTCAAGAATTGCGAGTATGCAACCAGCAACCACAGAGCTTTAATTGGATTTCAATTATGTTTCCTCTGTGTTGGGAGTTTGGTGTTGTTTGCTGAAATTGCAAGTATTGTTCCAAGATAGATAGTGGACAGAGATTCTCTTCCCTCAGATTCCAATATTTACGAAAAAGATACCAAATTCTCCCCCAAAACACCCAGCTATGATTGTGAATTTGTGGCTGAAGAATAATGAAGATTGCACTGTCTTGAACCTTTATAATGAGACCTTTTGCTGTAAGATCAGAGCCATTCTACTGAATACTCCTGCCACAGTGCCATAGTTAAACCCCGATTTTCAAAAGTTTCGCTTGAGAATACTCACTCAGTCTCCACTCTTTTTAAGGTATCATAGTGGTGTTTTAGGTAGTAGGTTGTTAGACGCTTTCTAACGTGATATTTGATAGTTCCATTGTGATTTGAATGGAGAATCTGAGGAACTTGTGCAGGAATGTGAAAGAATCAAGTGGAGAGAAAGAACCAGCTTACAAGTTTGGTGTTGTATTGATAGTTGAAGAATTTGGCTATAAATTCATCAATTAGGATTGTTTGATATACGTTTTGTTTTCTTAGTTCTTCTGTCTTCCACGATAAGGGAACAGATTTATAATGTCAGGAAGGATCTCAGATACACAAATCAATGGAAATGAACATAGGAGTTGATATTTGAAATTTTGAAGTTATCTGTCTGTGAAGATTACTCGTACCGATTTTTAGGTCAGTGGATCGCTAAATTTATTTGATTTTGTCAGCAAGTGTTGTGCTATACTCCCAATTCCTGCTCCCTTTCGTCTAGTCATGATCTGCGGTCAGCTCTCTTCTGAATAATTGATGACTGTTTATATTCTGATTAATTGGGTGATGTAATTTGCTTGATGGAAACAATACGGACTGTTTCCATGTTATTATTTTTTATGCAAGCTATTATTATAATCGCCCTGTCTACAGCTTTCGTACGCGGAGTAATTTACTTCTTATCAGTGAGTTCAATCTAGAATTTTTAAGGTTGGGTGCTTAGTTCCGAATTTTTGATGTAACCAACGGTTTTGTGTTGCTGCAGAGTATTAATGAAAACAACACTGAATGAAGATTTAGTGAAGGAGCTTCGTCAGTTCTTAGGGCCTATCGTTGGAAAAAATGAACGTAAAATTGTAATTTCAACATCACTGCCCTGAGGAAAGGGTTAGAGAAGTGATGGATTATGAACCGTTCTTAACACAAGACTAATATTTTAAATGGGTTCTCAAGTGATCAAAACATTTCCAAGGAACCTCATCAAGGGTGGCATATTATTCACGGGGGATCAAAGAACTCTCGCCCATCTCCGAAACAAAGCTCGCAGACCCAGTCAACCCACATGAAAGTTTCCGAGAATTATCGAGCAACTTTTTAATGACCACACAAAGGAACAAGGGCACACAATTTATGATCTCTTCGGACTCGTAAATTAATTTCCATTGGGAGATTTTCACATTGGGTGCGACCGTGTGCGGGTTGTAATGTCTCGGTCATTTGGTCTCAGATAAAACTTGATATAAGTGATAAAACGTCTGAGAGGGGTGTATAGGGAGAGAAGAGGGGATAAGACCTCATTTTTTCCACGGTTTGAAAGTTGGTTTTTGCAACCAAAATTAGCGTCCCCTTAAAGAATTCAGTGAACGGAACTCTAATTTTAGTTGCAAAAACTCGCTAAACTCAAATAGATTACCAAAGCCTCTCAGATACATAGATCTCACACAAGATAAAAGGCCACTCTTTCTCTCCTTCAGGCCCCTCATTATCTCCCATTTATTTTATCAGATTTAAGTAGAAGACTAAAACTCAATGAAATTTACCTGGTGTTTGCTTTAATTTCAGTGTTCAGTCCAAACTGCCCAAAAATCACATAATGGGTTTTCGATTCATTTGCTCTCATGACTTTAGTACATGTATAATATGAAGACAAAAGTTGACGTAATAAACAGTAAGTTAAGAAATGAACTTTATTTTATTGGAATTCAATAAAACACAACGATGTGGGATCCACATCAAGGTGAGATTGTGATCTGAGGCGATTTCTGCCAGCCAACCAAATCAGCATAGATTCTTTAGCCATTCTTAGAAAGGGATTATAAGAGATCTTTTCACCCGATTAGAAGATTTGATTTTACATGTTTTCTGTCTCTATCCTGGCTACGTGGTGATTCGAACTCGCCAATTTCTACATGGGAGTATTTGACCACTGGCCTACCAAGACAGGTCGAGACTTCCTATAGTTGCTCTTGCAATCTGCATTGCCTATAGTTGCTCTTGATTGTGATCTGAGGCGATCTCTGCCAGTCAACCAAATCAGCATAGATTCTTTAGCCATTCTTAGAAAGGGATTATAGGAGACCTTTTCACCCGATTAGAAGATTTGAATTTTTACGTTTTCTGTCTCTATCCCTGTTCTGGCTACGTGGTGATTCGAACTCGCCAATTTCTACATGGGAGTATTTGACCACTGGCCTACCAAAGGTCGAGACTTCCTATAGTTTCTCTTGCAATCTGCATTGCCTATAGTTGCTCCTGCAATCAGCATTGTTTTTGTACTTTAAACATTTCCCTGGTACGTCATTTCGCGTCACAAATTATTCTGCTGACTCGCTAACATCACCCACACTGTGCAAATTCTCAGACATGGAATATCAAGTCAATGGAAGCTGAGTTCGGGGAATAGATTGCACTTGTCAGCAAAAACGTCGACCTGGTGCAAACATAGCTGAAAACAGCAAACCTTGCCAAATTGTGCACACTCTGCAAATTCTGAGACATGGAATATCAAGTCAATGGAATCTGAGTTCGGGGAATAGATTGCACTTGTCAGCAAAAACGTCGACCTGGTGCAAACATAGCTGAAAACAGCAAACCTTGCCAAATTGTGGTGTATTGATGAATTGAATCTCCAACTGTGAATTCTTTTTACGATTGTGAGAACCACTCCTACATGAGGAGCAGGTATGCCCTGTTTGTGTTTATTGTCATGGAACAGTGTCGAAGTCCTGAGAGGGCTGAGAGACTGTCCGGAGTGTGATCGCTATTATTTTGTACCGCTCACATGTAGGGATTAACTCCATACACAAAAAGTCCACTCTGAGGCTTAGGTGTAGGAGCAACTGTCCCAAAAGATGGATTTAGCTCATACAAATTTATGTATGTACAATTGCACATAATATGTTCTTATCTTTTCTTACATGTGTCCCTTTCCAAGCCAGTGATGGACTGCGAAATTCTCTTCTTGTGTGTAAACTCGTATTATGCCAAGGAAAAACGCAAGCCAAGTTACATTTTTGCCAACTTTTACTCTTCATAATGCCAAAATGATATCGAATAATACTTTAATCATGCTTGTAGGATGACCACATCACTGACCAAGAACTTGAAGAAAGTTAGTTTACTGAGGAATTTGATGATATACTAGTATTATGCCAAGGAAAAACGTAAGCCAAGTTACATTTTTGCCAACTTTTCCTCTTCATAATGCCAAAATGATATCGAATAATACTTTAATCATGCTTGTAGGATGACCATGTTTTCTCTTCTTGTGTTTACTGAGGAATTTGATGATATACTAGTATTATGCCAAGGAAAAACGCAAGTCAAGTTACATTTTTGCCAACTTTTCCTCTTCATAATGCCAAAATGATATCGAATAATACTTTAATCATGCTTGTAGGATGACCACATCCAGGAGCAGGTATGCCCTGTCTGAGTTTATTGTCATGGAACAGTGTCGAAGTCCTGAGAAGGCTGAGAGATTGTCCGGAGTGTGATCGCTATTATTTTGTACCGCTCACATGTAGGGATTAACTCCATACACAAAAAGCCCACTCTGAGGCTTAGGTGTAGGGGCAACTGCCTCAAAAGATGGATTTAGCTCATACAAATTTATGTATGTACAATTGTACATAATATGTTCTTATCTTTTCTTACATGTGTCCCTTTCCAAGCCAGTGATGGACTGCGAAATTCTCTTCTTGTGTTTACTGAGGAATTTGATGATATACTAGTATTATGCCAAGAAAAAACGCAAGCCAAGTTACATTTTTGCCAACTTTTCCTCTTCATAATGCCAAAATGATATCGAATAATACTTTAATCATGCTTGTAGGATGACCACATCACTGACCAAGAACTTGAAGAAAGTTCTCAATATCCATTCATGTCAAGTTTACGGCTCACTGTCAAGTTAAGGTGGGTTTTTATGAGTTCTGTTTTTGTTTCCAAAATTTTACGAGCCTTCTTTTTATTTGAATTTGGGGTTTTTTATTGTCCCATCCATCAGCTTACAATTTATATTCAATTAAATCTACCTACCTGGGTGAGGTAGATTTGGTTTGCTGACAGGATATGTTGATTTTTAGGAGTTGAGGTTTTGGACATGTAAAATCAATCTAGAAAGGAAATGATTTATGGTCAACACGCGAGTTGGAAATATAGCAAATGAAGTATTATGAACCACATAACCATAAACAATTTAACACCTTGACGGCAGCTGGTCCTCTCTTGATTCTGATGGAGGAGTGAAAATAGTGAAACTTGTACCTATCCGGATTAATTTTTTGTTTTTACGAAAAAGGTAATTCCGCTGGGATTGAACCTAGGGCCTTCCTGATAATTTGCCGAGCGCCTTCACCATTACTCTACCGAGGCATAACCTTCAAGTAAGATCATCTGTACCTACTCGGTATTTCTCAAGAATCTATAACTTCACCATATGTGTTTCTACTTCTCGTTTCAAACTAAATTTAACAGTCATCATTATATGACTTGTCTACACATGTGTGTAGGTCAGAAACAATTTCATTCCCAGAGAAATTGAATCGCTTTGATTGGTTTGAAACGCAAGCAAGATCGTCAAATCTGTCATGTTTTTTCCTTAAATCGATTTAAATTTATTCACAAGACGAGAGTCGAACGCAAAACAACAAAAAAGAAAGACGCCGATTGGAAATTTAGCCCAACATTGGGCATGACTTGATGACCATTGACCATATCTAGCAAGCTTGTTACAATGTCACAGTCCTCACAAATATACATAGCACTAAATTATTACTTGTTATTAAATATCGAAATGATAGCATACCACTTTATTAAATGTGGTACCATGTTGTCTAACGTGTCATAAAACATGTAATTTCTATTTCTTCAACAAGATGGCTTTTGAAGTCAATCAATCTCGGTGTGATTTCAAAGCTAGATATTATCACTTCTAAAACATTCTTCAAAAACATTTTTATTAATTTTTTTTCCTTACCTTAAAAATCAACTTTTTATAATGTCTTTCACAATAGGTATAATTATTATTTAAAAGTGCTTCTGTTGTGCTCCGCATCAGACGTGGTAGTAGTATTCATCCTATTTGTGGTTGTAGTCATATGAAAGTGAAATTTCTTTCTTTCGAATCTTGGAAAAAACTGGCTTGTGGCAATTGCCTAAAAAAAATATTTTTGCCACCTCAATAATAAAATTACAAACAAAAAAGACTTGATAATGTGAGAGAGAAAAGACAAAATGAACACCAACGCAGAATACTGTTAATGTGACAATAACCCATTAGCTTATTTATTAATGTCAAAGATTTTTTTTATGTCTTTTGCCCAACCCTTACTTGGAAGCTGTTAATATTGTCAAAGTTTCCAAACAGAACGACTGACTTCAGCGAAAACAATATCAATAAACTAACAAAAACCAATGAATGAAACGTAATAGGATCATTTTTATCACTTCACAAATTACGCGAGTTGACAAATTTTCTCCTTTCCAACTGCATAAAAGAAATTCGATACCAACCAATTCTCTTATCAACAGGCTATCTCGCGAATTCCTCAGTACCATAAAAAAAGAGACGCCATATCACCTACTCATAAAAAGAGTGAAAACTTTTGGCGATCTCCAAAAATTACGAAATCAAACCGACCACGTCAGAGACGCCATATCACCTACTCATAAAAAGAGTGAAAACTTTTGGCGATCTCCAAAAATTACGAAATCAAACCGACCACGTCATAAAACGACTTCACTTTCTACTGGTCCATGTCTAAAGTCACCACACGCAAAGGTAAATGTTGATGTTGACATTTCCAATTTCCATAGAGAACATGAGATCTGACGACGTTTCAAGTTACACATCTAAACGATTAACCCCTAAACCTCTTGCGATCATAAGACTGACTCTGGACTTTCATTTCTTATTAGATTTTATCAGTTTTAAATATCTAGTATTCAACAAGGATGAGCAATGAGCATGTTTCAGCACAATTAAGATGTCAAAGCTCAATTCCAAATCCCTTCACTCGAAAACTTGAAATGCTTAATTTTACATAGAAATGAGCATGTTTCAGCACAATTAAGATGTCAAAGCTCAATTCCAAATCCCTTCACTCGAAAACTTGAAATGCTTAATTTTACATAGATTCTTATTAGGATTTTATCAGTTTTAAATATCTAGTATTCAACAAGGATGAGCATGTTTCAGCACAATTAAGATGTCAAAGCTCAACCTAGTCAATTCCAAATCCCTTCACTCGAAAACTTGAAATGCTTAATTTTACATAGATAACATATTTATCTCCCTAAAATATTAAAAGTATAGTTGCATTAGTTGCTTTTACTGCGAACCAAAAATACTGAAATATTGATACTCTTCCCAATATTTAATTTTTTACATAGATAACATATTTATCTCCTTAAAATATTAAAAGTATAGCTATAGTTGCATTAGTTGCTTTTACTGCGAACCAACATACTGAAATATTGATACTCTTCCCAATATTTAATTTCGTAATCCTCAGATTGGTCTTCCACCAATAGCAATTTTGAAATTGGGCTCGAAAATCACCACTCGCAGAATCCAGGAGACAACAGTATCGTTTTATCCTGCTAAGGGTTAATATTGGTATTGCTGTAATTAATTAAGTCATCCAGAACATCTCAAATAGTGCTCAAACAAATTAAAAATCGACTTAATAGCTTCTCGGCACGGTTAACCTTTTGTTTGGGACCTGTTTGCGTGAGCCAATGTCCTATAGGTGGCCAATTTGGACTGGACAATGGAATTTATGTTCGAACATAACACCAAATTACCACCATATCTTGTACCAGGTATCAGATTTCAAATGTTTACAAGACTTTTGACCTTTACCTTCTTCTATTTCACCCCTTAATCTTCAAAGATAAGCTTTTTTCCCCAGCTGCGAAAATAGGAGCCAATCTCTCTCTGTACTATTTATAGAGTTCTAAAAATACATTTTTTTTTTATCTAATTTTGTACAATCTATTTAATTCCAAACATAGAAAAACTGGAATTAAAGTGATGAAATATCATGTTATTTTTATCATTTCGAATATGCTATTCTTTTGTTTCCATAAGAGTTGAGTGCATCATCTTATCTAATCCAAAGATTATTACTATTGTGTTGTGAAGGATATCTGTTGGATTACCTATAAGTCTAATTCAAGGTGAGTTACAACTCTTGTTGCATTTTGTTGACTATTTTCATAACTTGGTTTGTTTTATCTAATACTGCATTTAATCCAAGATTCAGCTTAGCTTTCAAAGGCATCACAGAACAGGTCACATCAAATTTAGTTTCAACAAACATCCCAGAATTTTCAATCAATACTTCCATGGTTCGTTGAAACAATCCCTCCGCTTGGCTTAACTTACTTAAAAGATTAACTTGAGATAGGTCTAAAAACACCATGTTCTAAAATTCCTTCCCTAAAGTAAATCAGTCTTGGAATATTAATCATACAATGTCTTCACATGGAATGTATACTATTATAATGTTTAGAAATGTGTTACTAATTATGATTTCATAATTTAGTCCCGTCTTATCCACCCCCTCAACCTCACTCCCCTCACATGCTTGAATAAATATTGTAGCGTCTGTTGTGAAGTCTGCTCCTTATGTTAACCCCTTGGATAAGCCTCTTGATAACCATTGATAAAGTTATATCTAAGTCCACAATAGCTAGACCTCTTTATTCAAAACAGATTTTTCCCAATGGTTTAATTTCAAGTTAATAAATTTCAAGAAAATGAACATCAAATATCCAAATAAAATTGATGTTTGAGTGTAGGGTGCGAATGGCACATCCACCAATATCAATGTACTTGGGCCGGTGTAAGTTCGTTAGACACATCCACCAATTTTTGATTTTCTTCATATACAATTAAAAAATTTAACACCTTGACGGCAGCTGGTTCTTCTCTCTTGATTCTGATGGAGGAGTGAAAATAGTGAAACTTGTACCTATCCGGATTAAATTTTTTTACGAAAAAGGTAATTCCGCTGGGATTGAACCTAGGGCTTTCCTGATAATTTGCCGAGCGCCTTCACCATTACTCTACCGAGGCAAGTTTGACAAAGACAAAAGCTGCATTTTCCAAAACATTTTTCCCAGGTTCTACTTCAATCTGTTCATAAAATGGCACTCCGTAAACTTCGTTTATCCTATAGCACTATGGTACTTATTGCAGTTAAATTGCTTGATGACATAAGGGTGATGGATGTAACATTCGCGTGTTATACCACACCATACTGGTAGATCACGTGGAGGTCACGAGTTGTGCCGTTCATCAAACCTTGTTTCAATCAACACCTCGTGTTCTGTGAACGTAAAGGGGCTGAAATTTCTTTATATGCTGATACAATTAGATACCTATCGTTCAAGAATAGCGAGTATGCAACCAGCAACCACAGAGCTTTAATTGGATTTCAATTATGTTTCCTCTGTGTTGGGAGTTTGGTGTTGTTTGCTGAAATTGCAAGTATTGTTCCAAGATAGATAGTGGACAGAGATTCTCTTCCCTCAGATTCCAATATTTACGAAAAAGATACCAAATTCTCCCCCAAAACACCCAGCTATGATTGTGAATTTGTGGCTGAAGAATAATGAAAAATGAACTGTCTTGAACCTTTATAATGAGACCTTTTGCTGTAAGATCAGCCATTCTACTGAATACTCCTGCCATAGTGCCATAGTTAAACCCCGATTTTCAAAAGTTTCGCTTGAGAATACTCACTCAGTCTCCACTCTTTTCAAGGTATCATAGTGGTGTTTTAGGTAGTAGGTTGTTAGACGCTTTCTAACGTGATATTTGATAGTTCCATTGTGATTTGAATAGAGAACACTGTCTTGAACCTTTATAATGAGACCTTTTGCTGTAAGATCAGAGCCATTCTACTGAATACTCCTGCCACAGTGCCATAGTTAAACCCCGATTTTCAAAAGTTTCGCTTGAGAATACTCACTCAGTCTCCACTCTTTTTAAGGTATCATAGTGGTGTTTTAGGTAGTAGGTTGTTAGACGCTTTCTAACGTGATATTTGATAGTTCCATTGTGATTTGAATGGAGAATCTGAGGAACTTGTGCAGGAATGTGAAAGAATCAAGTGGAGAGAAAGAACCAGCTTACAAGAAAGTTTGGTGTTGTATTGATAGTTGAAGAATTTGGCCATAAATTCATCAATAGGATTGTTTGATATACGTTTTGTTTTCTTAGTTCTTCTGTCTTACACGATAAGGAAACAGATTTATAATGTCAGGAAGGATCTCAGATACACAAATCAATGGAAATGAACATAGGAGTTGATATTTGAAATTATCTGTTTGTGAAGATTACTCGTACCGATTTCTAGGTCAGTGGATCGCTAAATTTATTTGATTTTGTCAGCAAGTGTTGTGCTATACTCCCAATTCCACGATAAGGGAACAGATTTATAATGTCAGGAAGGATCTCAGATACACAAATCAATGGAAATGAACATAGGAGTTGATATTTGAAATTTTGAAGTTATCTGTCTGTGAAGATTACTCGTACCGATTTTTAGGTCAGTGGATCGCTAAATTTATTTGATTTTGTCAGCAAGTGTTGTGCTATACTCCCAATTCCTGCTCCCTTTCGTCTAGTCATGAATACACAAATCAATGGAAATGAACATAGGAGTTGATATTTGAAATTATCTGTCTGTGAAGATTACTCGTACCGATTTCTAGGTCAGTGGATCGCTAAATTTATTTGATTTTGTCAGCAAGTGTTGTGCTATACTCCCAATTCCTGCTCCCTTTCGTCTAGTCATGATCTGCGGTCAGCTCTCTTCTGAATAATTGATGACTGTTTATATTCTGATTAATTGGGTGATGTAATTTGCTTGATGGAAACAATACGGACTGTTTCCATGTTATTATTTTTTATGCAAGCTATTATTATAATCGCCCTGTCTACAGCTTTCGTACGCGGAGTAATTTACTTCTTATCAGTGAGTTCAATCTAGAATTTTTAAGGTTGGGTGCTTAGTTCCGAATTTTTGATGTAACCAACGGTTTTGTGTTGCTGCAGAGTATTAATGAAAACAACACTGAATGAAGATTTAGTGAAGGAGCTTCGTCAGTTCTTCGTCAGTTCTAATTTCAACATCACTGCCCTGAGGAAAGGGTTAGAGAAGTGATGGATTATGAACCGTTCTTAACACAAGACTAATATTTTAAATGGGAGGGCCTATCGTTGGAAAAAATGAACGTAAAATTGTAATTTCAACATCACTGCCCTGAGGAAAGGGTTAGAGAAGTGATGGATTATGAACCGTTCTTAACACAAGACTAATATTTTAAATGGGTTCTCAAGTGATCAAAACATTTCCAAGGAACCTCATCAAGGGTGGCATATTATTCACGGGGGATCAAAGAACTCTCGCCCATCTCCGAAACAAAGCTCGCAGACCCAGTCAACCCACATGAAAGTTTCCGAGAATTATCGAGCAACTTTTTAATGACCACACAATTTTCCCATGTTAGGGAACTAGGGAGTAGGTTATGTTTCTAGTTCCTATTCATCTATTTTATATCGATACTTTGCGGTAACCACACAAAGGAACAAGGGCACACAATTTATGATCTCTTCGGACTCGTAAATTAATTTCTATTGGGAGATTTTCACATTGGGTGCGACCGTGTGCGGGTTGTAATGTCTCGGTCATTTGGTCTCAGATAAAACTTGATATAAGTGATAAAACGTCTGAGAGGGGTGTATAGGGAGAGAAGAGGGGATAAGACCTCATTTTTTCCACGGTTTGAAAGTTGGTTTTTACTTTGCGGTCATGACATTTGACTTGGAAATGTCGGCTGTTCACTGGTACCGAAATATGCTGAATTCACAATTTCTTGGGACATAACCGAAAAGAAGTTTTGTTTTCAATTTGTTTACAGTAATCGTGGTTACGCGGTAGAAGGGATAGTCTGTGACACACATTTCCACGTTTCTAGTGCACAGTGCAGCTCTGTTATCATGTTCGTGATCTGTTTTTCTCCACTAGACCGATTGAAGGAAGAGTTGGTTAAACGACCTAGAGGAAAACTCCGGAAATCCTATTTTTATGTAATTCAGCAATTGATAGGCTGCTCTACATACATACCAACAACTCAAGAGGGCAGCAACAGACAGACACGATTGACTACACCGACAAGCCAAGTGCCTTGGGATTCTGAAGACTAAGCACTCGTGTATAGGCTGCCTTCGTGTTGCAAAAGACATGATATAAATATGATGTATGTGTGAGAACTTAGCCTTGGCTGGAATCGAATAATCTTGTTGATAGGCATGGGATTCTGAAGACTAAGCACTCGTGTATAGGCTGGCTTCGTGTTGCAAAAGACATGATATAAATATGATGTATGTGTGAGAACTTAGCCTTGGCTGGAATCGAATAATCTTGTTGATAGGCATTTGATGACTTACTTATGTGTGGGAATCATGGCTCTTTTCACAAGTATAAATTTGTACAGCTCGTACATCCAAGAGAGAGACAGAGAAAGAGATGTACATTGTAGATTGTAGCTCATTCTTTAGATGACAACAGTATCGTTTTATCCTGCTAAGGGTTAATATTGGTATTGCTATAATTAATTAAGTCATCCAGAACATCTCAAATAGTGCTCAAACAAATTAAAAATCGACTTAATAGCTTCTTGGCACGGTTGACCTTTTGTTTGGGACCTGTTTGCGTGGGCTAATGTCCAATAGGTGGCCAATTTGGACTGGACAATGGAATTTATGTTCGAACATAACACCAAATTGCCACCATATCTTGTACCAATGTCCCAGGTATCAGATTTCAAATGTTTACAAGACTTTTGACCTTTACCTTCTTCTATTTCCCCCCTTAATCTTCAAAGATAATAAGCTTTTTTCCCCAGCTGCGAAAATAGGAGCCAATTTATAGAGTTGTGCTATTTATAGAGTTCTAAAAATACATTTTTTTTTTTTTTAAATCTAATTTTGTACAATCTATTTAATTCCAAACATAGAAAAACTGGAATTAAAGTGATGAAATATCATGTTATTTTTATCATTTCGAAGTTCGAACACAATGAACTTGGCCAAGTAGAGGTAGAGAATCAAGGACAAACCACAGATGCAATTTTAAGGACTCAAACCAAAACATTCTAAACAATAATGAAATCGGGTAATAAACTGAAAAACCACCCAGAGATGGAGAGACCACACAAAGGAACAAGGGCACACAATTTATGATCTCTTCGGACTCGTAAATTAATTTCCATTGGGAGATTTTCATATTGGGTGCGACCGTGTGCGGGTTGTAATGTCTCCGTCATTTATTTGGTCTCAGATAAAACTTGGTATAAGTGATAAAACGTCTGAGAGGGGTGTATAGGGAGAGAAGAGGGGATAAGACCTCATTTTTTCCACGGTTTGAAAGTTGGTTTTTAAGGGGAGGGCTTAGAACTAAATGATATGAAAAATAAGGAGATAAGTGCCAGCTTTTGTAAAGCATTAGCTTTGAGATAAGTGTGTACATGTGTAATAAAATTGTGTATAGACATAGACAATTAACACTTAAGTGCTTGAAAGTTGTACGCTTTTGTACTTACATACTGAGTACGTGTTAGATGTAAGTGTACTACACACCATGGTTAATATGTGGAAAGTATGACACCGAAGTAAGATTTAAGAAACCAAAGCTCATTTTTTGTTTTGAAAAATGTGTGTCAGTTGCGATTAATGTTTCCTCAGAATCCTCAGTTTAAGAGAAATAGACCATGCAAAATTTTAAGAAAATATGCTGTTTTGGAGACATTCAAAGAAAATAGGGAGTAAATTCAATGTTAGACTGTATGAATTGCCTTTGCAAATTCTTGTACTGTTTTCGCCATTTACTCACCAAGGAGCGTCGGTAAGGAAAGAAATTCAATTAAACATGATATCAGTGGGTATTTATTAATTTAAATTTCACATCACGAAACTGTATGATGTCTCGTGTATAAGACCCACATGTTGATGGAAGAACACAACTCTGGGTATAGGTAATGTAAATGACAAAGAAAGCTCTACAGGAGTCTTATTCTGCCCACATCCAATTGAAATCTTCCAATAGTCCATTAAATCAAAGCGGTACCATTGTTGTGACCTGACACAGAGGAAACGAATTCCTTAAATGGCAACGCTGGAAATTAATCCTAAATTGAAATCGGAAATAAAGAACTTATCAGTTCTTAAGATAAACTGATTTTCACCCTGTGGCCTGAGTCCTTGATTTCGAAATTTAAACTTAGACAACAGTTCTGCCGATATTATTAAGTATTTTTGGGAGGGATAAAATCGCAACATTTCAGTAAGAAATACGATAAGGATAAGACACAGTAGTATACATAATTACATACCTCCTTCATTGAGTACATCCATTATTAAATTTAATGTATGAAAAGTTGAAAACAGTACAGGAGAATGAGAATAAAATTTACACCTGTTAAAATTTCACTCTTATTAAAACGAGAGAGAGAGAGGCTTGAGTTGAAAATTGGTTAGTTCTGCTATATGTTTTGAAGCCATAACGTTCTGGAGTCAAGTGTATGTGCGTATACTTGAAGTACCTACACCACAACGTGCAATGACCACGGTCAAGGTTGCATTAATCCTAAATTGAAATCGGAAATAAAGAACTTATCAGTTCTTAAGATAAACTGATTTTCACCCTGTGGCCTTAGTCCTTGATTTCGAAATTTAAACTTAGACAACGGTTCTGCGGATATTATTAAGTATTTTTGGGAGGGATAAAATCGCAACATTTCAGTAAGAAATACGATAAGGATAAGACACAGTAGTATACATAATTGACGACATCAAAAGGCGTTTCAAATTCCATCATATCAACACCCCTCTTACATGAAGAACATGTTGGACTATGTTGATTTCATTGCGAGGTGTATCATTATCTAGATCTGGTGGCCAAGGTTCAAAGTTCACTTCCTCCTTCATTGAGTACATGCATTATTTAATGTATGAAACGTAGAAAACAGTACAGGAGAATGAGAATAAAATTTACACCTGTTAAAATTTCACTCTTATTAAAACGAGAGAGAGAGAGAGGCTTGAGTTGAAAATTGGTTAGTTCTGCTATATGGTTTGAAGCCATAACGTTCTGGAGTCAAGTGTATGTGCGTATACTTGAAGTACCTACACCACAACGTGCAATGACCACGGTCAAGGTTGCTTAACACTTCGGATACCATTCACATCCGTGTCTTTCAAAGTTCAACGCGAGAGAAATAATCTGACTTGGCGAATTACCGTATGCTCCATGTGTAGTGGGTACACAAAACGTCATTCCCTGTATAGGTATGGCTACATTTATGTGTAGTGGGTACACAAAACGTTTGCTTAACATTAACACTTCGGATACCATTCACATCCGTGTCTCTCAAAGTTCAACGCGAGAGAAATAATCTGACTTGGCGAATTACCGTATGCTCCTTAATTATCGTACTCTCCTCCGAGTTTCATGTATATGGTCAACACGCGAGTTGGAAATATAGCAAATGAAGTTCAAGTCAAATATGGCACGTTGCACTTTAGGTTTTTGGCACGTTCAGTTGCTGGTGGAAAAAAGAACCACCTGAGACAAGAGCTCAATTTTATTTTTCTCAAGATTTTACCTATTAGAATTTTTTTCACCACGCTTACTTGCAAACACGGATTTGTATGTAATAAAAAATGTTTATTTATTTATTTCTTATTCATAATCAAATTTGGGGTTTTTTATTGTTCCATCCATCAGCTTACAATTTATATTCAATTAAATCTACCTACCTGGGTGAGGTAGATTTAGTTTGCTGACAGGATATGTTGATTTTGAGGAGTTGAGGTTTTGGACATGTAAAATCAATCTAGAAAGGAAATGATTTATGGTCAACACGCGAGTTGGAAATATAGCAAATGAAGTTCAAGTCAAATATGGCACGTTGCACTTTGCTGGTGGAAAAAAGAACCACCTGAGACAAGAGCTCAATTTTATTTTTCTCAAGATTTTATTAGATTTTTTTTTTTTCACCACGCTTACTTGCAAACACGGATTTGTATGTAATAAAAATTGTTTATTTATTTATTTCTTATTCATAATCAAACCACGCATCTATTGATCAGTAGATCACAACTGTTGATCACTAGATCAATAAGTTTACCACGTACATAACAAACTAATGTTATTAGTCAGTACATACAGTCAACACTTGTTAAACAAACTTTATTCCTGAATTACACTAGAAATAAAAGTAATGAGCTCATAAAACTGATCTTAGTCAGTACATACAGTCAACACTTGTTAAACAAACTTTATTCCTGAATTACACTAGAAATAAAAGTAATGAGCTCATAAAACTGATTTAATTTTTTATTGCTTCTGAGGCGGAAGTACTCTTCATTAGTTTCATTATCAATACTATTGATTGGAAGCGTCTCATTTCTATAACCTTCATATTGCTTCTGAGGCGGAAGTACTCTTCATTAGTTTCATTATCAATACTATTGATTGGAAGCGTCTCATTTCTATAACCTTCATTCATGTATAAATTTAAATTTTACAATAATTTGTTACCTATTACAATAATTTTATTTAAATAATTTTTTACTTGTAACTTTGCGTAGTTTCATGACGGCCTACTTTATTCAATCTGAAAATTTACGTAGGTAAGAGGTACCGATGATTTCTTTAATTTTACATATATAATTTTTAGAGGGATCCGCCTACACCTCCTGTTTGAGTAACATCCTTTAAAGGAGTACTGTTTAAAAAAATATTCAAATAACTGAATCAGTAAATTGGATCTTATTCAAATTTTGCTATTATACCTTTTGCTTTACATACCCAAGTGACTGTAACCTTTGAGACAGTATTACACTCGCTCTAAGAAGGTAAAGGTTATTGAGCTATTTAAGTCTGAATGAAAAGCCTAAAGGTCAACGAACTCTGAAATACATGAGCTGGAAAATTCAGATTTAACGCTAGCTCCTACATCAATAATTAAATATCTTACCTCAAATCTCCTCGAAAATTTTCTTCTGCTTGTTGAAATCCTATGTGAATGAAAATTTGTAGTACTTCTGTAAGAAAACTTGTGTGGAAGGCACCAGTTAGTCTAAAGTCTAAATGAATCTCCTATTGACACCTTTAGTGTCTTGAACATGAATGAATACCAATTCTTTAAAAATTTCGCTCTTTTCATACATCTTTGCCCCCAAATTACTGCATCGGACCGTGAAGAAACGCCACTACAAGGGCATCCAATGAAACCACACGCACACCAACAATCCTTCAACTGTCGGGCCACTTGTGATGCGGTAAGGGTAATTGATCTGTCTTGCGGTCAATTACCACACATGATGCGGACCTATTGGGAAACATTTGGCTTCTAGCGCTCAAAACAAGGCGCTTGCGCGATTTGGCAAGTTTGTAACAATAAATTTGTTCCCGCCAAAATATTGTTCAAAGAGGAACCAAATGAATCTATTCAAGTATTGGCACATGTTTAGAATATGGTGGATGGCCTTGAATTAAATTTCACGACTAGGAATTAGAATTCCGCAAAGTCATTAGGGCTATTCCAGTTTGATGACTCATAGCGAAACTATTTGACTGGCAGACCGGAGTGATTATCTCTAGAACCACAGGACAAAGAACTGAGAGAGTATTGCTAATATAACTTTAATAATAGTCATTTTATTACAAGAACGATTGGGCAGTTTGAATGCCAAAGGCATTTAGAGTCTACCTCTACCCCCTAACTCCTGCTGTGCTGTTGTTACTGTAGCGAAATCTGAAATTTCAAAAAAAAAAAAAAAAAAAAAAAAAAAGGAAATATCACCACTCGCAGAATCCAGGTGACAACAGTATCGTTTTATCCTGCTAAGGGTTAATATTGGTATTGCTATAATTAATTAAGTCATCCAGAACATCTCAAATAGTGCTCAAACAAATTAAAAATCGACTTAATAGCTTCTTGGCACGGTTGACCTTTTGTTTGGGACCTGTTTGCGTGGGCTAATGTCCAATAGGTGGCCAATTTGGACTGGACAATGGAATTTATGTTCGAACATAACACCAAATTGCCACCATATCTTGTACCAATGTCCCAGGTATCAGATTTCAAATGTTTACAAGACTTTTGACCTTTACCTTCTTCTATTTCCCCCCTTAATCTTCAAAGATAATAAGCTTTTTTCCCCAGCTGCGAAAATAGGAGCCAATTTATAGAGTTGTGCTATTTATAGAGTTCTAAAAATACATTTTTTTTTTTTTAAATCTAATTTTGTACAATCTATTTAATTCCAAACATAGAAAAACTGGAATTAAAGTGATGAAATATCATGTTATTTTTATCATTTCGAAGTTCGAACACAATGAACTTGGCCAAGTAGAGGTAGAGAATCAAGGACAAACCACAGATGCAATTTTAAGGACTCAAACCAAAACATTCTAAACAATAATGAAATCGGGTAATAAACTGAAAAACCACCCAGAGATGGAGATTAAACTAAAAACACTCAACTAGGCATAAAAAATCTCTACTATGTAGGATAATGATTTTGCTGAAACGGTGTTAATACTTATTAGATCTTTTAACCCTTACCTAGGTAGATCTTTGTAAACTTTAAATTTTGCATTAAATTTGGTAGAAGGCGCCCATAGACAATCAACGTTTCTGAAAAGGGCTACTACATAAACGTCATCCTACCAAAAAATGATGCCAATATGAGTATTGGGTTGCTAGTTGCTAGTAAGGGGAGGGCTTAGAACTAAATGATATGAAAAATAAGGAGATAAGTGCCAGGTTTTGTAAAGCATTAGCTTTGAGATAAGTATGTACAATGTACATGTGTAATAAAATTGTGTATAGACATAGACAATTAACACCTAAGTGCTTGAAAGTTGTACGCTTTTGTACTCACATACTGAGTACGTGTTAGATGTAAGTGTACTACACACCATGGTTAATATGTGGAAAGTATGACACCGAAGTAAGATTTAAGAAACCACTTACCACGTTGTGCAACATTGACCCAATTTATGATACCGGGCTTTTGTAGTACCTTAGAAAGAAGGTTAGTAATATTTGACAGGTTTAATTTTTCATCAATTTTTTGAGCATCAGCGTTGGTGGTCCCGGAAATGTTGTCTTTGCCTTGTGTTATGGCGCTTGATGTTTACTAGTTTGATGATGGGAAGGTCAGACTTTTCTGATCTTTCTACGTAAAAGTGAAAGAATGAGCAGAGATGCACATAGTGTTTGAAAGGTACCGCTTGATATTTTACCTCAGCTCTCGTATGTTATCCTCAGCTAATTTAGGTAGTAAATAATAGTAGTTAAAGAGAATCGTGATATATGTAGTTATGAAATGGACAAAAAGACCTTTTAACAACCAAGGATATAATACTTAGTGTGCCATGTGTTATTTCGCCTATTACGAAGCTAATTTATGAGAAAAATCAAATGAGTTAAACAGGTGTATGTAGGAGCTGGTCTGGAAAACCAAAAGATCCATTTAGCTGTTGTATTTAGAAGGGGTGATTTATCGTAAATATTTGTTGTCGTTAGGCACCTCCTATATGGACTAAAATAAGTACATACTCAGCTAATTTAGGTAGTAAATAATAGTAGTTAAAGAGAATCGTGATATAGTTATGAAATGGAAAAAAAGACCTTTTAACAACCAAGGATGTAATACTTAGTGTGCCATGTGTTATTTCGCCTATTACGAAGCTAATTTATGAGAAAAATCAAATGAGTTAAACAGGTGTATGTAGGAGTTTAGCTAATGAAGCGAAATATTTTGAAACTTCTATACATTCTTTCAAAAAACCTTTTAAAATTGTCAAATTTTGAAATTTATACAAGTAAATTAAGCGCCCATTGTTCAGCTGAATTTTGCAAGTGGATTTTTTTCATGTTGTGATTCACGCTTGCCATTGATTTGAAAATTCAAGCCACCTCTGGTTTTAACCCTGACTCAGCTGGGTATTTCATGTTTAATGAGAACATTGATTTATTTACTTAACTCTTAGTTCTTAGAACAGAGGAACAAGAGATTTGATATTGAAAAACTCAAATCGATTCAATAGCAAAATGATTGTGATCTGAAACTAACTTACTTTTGAGGAGAATGTACCTGCTCCTTATGTATCCAATATCCAATCACTATATTTGATAAAAGTAAGTGTATGGCAAAGAAAGTCATCCTCGTGTTCAGAAATGAAACATGAAATACAGAAAATTAGTCGATCGCTTTTCGGTGCATAAAAGTAAGTGTATGGCAAAGAAAGTCATCCTCGTGTTCAGAAATGAAACATGAAATACAGAAAATTAGTCGATCGCTTTTCGGTGTTCCCAAGGGCTAAACAGAAACACAATAGGTAGTTTAGTAATAATGAAAATGAAATCCACTATTGATAAAAACATGGTCCGAAATGTATGTAAACCAGATTAGCCAAGTAATTTACGAGCATGCCAATTTGAGCATGGCTCAGCGGGACCACAATGCTAATATCAAGGGAATGAGTGCAACTGTACACAGAGTGTGGGATTTGACAGAGACCAACTTGAAGCTACCCAAGGTATCGACTCAACCCATGTTTTGAAACCTAAAACATCTCACCCACACTGTTGCTGATCTGATTTTGAACTCGAAAACTTTACCTTAAAACACTTTTCTCTCTGGTGTTTTTTGTATCTCCGACTATCCTGTTTAGAAGGGGGTCAGTGTGGTCTCCGAGCCTAATTGAAGAACAGGAGAATATTTTTTTGTTCTTGAAAAGATGCATGGCAGCATTAATGCTGAAAGGTATTTCGGGTTTATTTCACAATCCTTGCATCCCCTCATCAATCAAGTGAACTTCTGTTACTATGTATTCTTCATTAATCCAGACAAGAAAAGAATATAATCGATCCATCAACAGTAAACATGTATCTTATTATTAGTACGCATATTATTATTAGTCTGTTAAGAGTTTTAACATATACTATGTTTACCTGCTAAATGGTATAAAACACTTTTCTCTCTGGTGTTTTTTGTATCTCCGACTATCCTGTTTAGAAGGGGGTCAGTGTGGTCTCCGAGCCTAATTGAAGAACAGGAGAATATTTTTGTTGTTGAAAAGATGCATGGCAGCATTAATGCTGAAAGGTATTTCGGGTTTATTTCACAATCATAAATTTCTTGCTGATAGGGAGATCTCGTGGTCATTCCATCCCCCAGGCGCGCCTAACTTTTCAGGCTTGGCCGAAGCAGGGATCAAACTTGAAAAGATGCATGGCAGCATTAATGCTGAAAGGTATTTCGGGTTTATTTCACAATCCTTGCATCCCCTCGTCAATCAAGTGAACTTCTGTTACTATGTATTCTTCATTAATCCAGACAAGAAAAGAATATAATCGATCCATCAACAGTAAACATGTATAGACTGTAATACTTGATATTTACATATATGTAATAATATACATGGGCTTACTAACAAAAAAAAATCTAATTGGTCAAATATAATCAGCAAGAGGGGCATGTACGAGTAGTAAACAAGTTTCAGATTTCTATCAAATTGCCCGACAACCAGTTTTTTGATACACGTATGATTAATATGGACACAGTCTTCACATATCTCCGCGGCTCCCTGATAGAGATTTAAATTGGTTCAAACTTTTACATGGTTGTGAACTTGGCTTACATTTGAACTCGGACGAAACCTTCCATCTGTTCCGAGACAAAATAGTTTTCAGACTTTTCAGTATGACCGCTATTACTTGTGTCCATTTGTAACATATCACCAGTTATGACAATGTTTTAACAAGGTCCTTACCACGGGTATTGGCACATGTTCAGAATATGGTGGATGGCCTTGAATTAAATTTCACGACTAGGAATTAGAATTCCGCGAAGTCATTAGGGCGATTCCAGTTTGATGACTCATAGAGAAACTATTTGACTGGCAGACCGGAGTGATTATCTCTAGAACCACAGGACAAAGAACTGAGAGAGTATTGCTAATATAACTTTAATAACCTTACCACGTTGTGCAACATTGACCCAATTTATGATACCGGGCTTTTGTAGTACCTTAGAAAGAATGTTAGTAATATTTGACAGGTTTAATTTTTCATCAATTTTTTGAGCATCAGCGTTGGTGGTCCCGGAAATGTTGTCTTTGCCTTGTGTTGGTTAGTATAATATTTGACAGGTTTAATTTTTCATCAATTTTTTGAGCATCAGCGTTGGTGGTCCCGGAAATATTGTCTTTGCCTTGTGTTATGGCGCTTGATGTTTACTAGTTTGATGATGGGAAGGTCAGACTTTTCTGATCTTTCTGAAGGCATATATATCTACGTAAAAGTGAAAGAATGAGCAGAGGGCACATAGTGTTTGAAAGGTACCGCTTGATATTTTACCTCAGCTCTCGTATGTTATCTAAATGTTCACGTTAATCAGTAATCACGATTATTGATGATGGGAAGGTCAGACTTTTCTGATCTTTCTGAAGGCATATCTACGTAAAAGTGAAAGAATGAGCAGAGATGCACATAGTGTTTGAAAGGTACCGCTTGATATTTTACCTCAGCTCTCGTATGTTATCTAAATGTTCACGTTAATCAGTAATCACGATTAACGATAGTGTTGGTGTCAAGGAGCACTGGTGTGAGTATTGAGCATGCGAGCTATTGTTTGATCACCAGGAAGTTGATGTTACGATATCTTCTTCATACATTGAATAATTTGTGTTCGATTCTTTCGCTAGTTGTTGCATTCAACAATATTTTACTGTTCAACGCTATTGGTACATATTGATGAGATAATCTCCTTGAATTATCCCGGCTCTTATCTACATGCTTAGGTTTAATTTACGAAAAGATGTTTAGTTGTGTGTGGACTATGCAGGTAAACCTTACTGAGTCGAAATCAATTTATTTATAAATGCAAATGAAAGATTTCTACCAACCTGCATTTCCTCCCATGAAACAGTAAGTAATACTTAAATAAATATGACGTTAAAACAGAAAGTATTCATTTCATATGAACATGCAATGTAAATAGAAAACTCATGCTTATAATTAGCTCTTCAAAATCAGCGTATGAGTACACCAACAGGTATTTTTTCCTGTTGCAAAATGCCTTGGTAAAGGTACTTCTTGGTAGCTCTGTAGGTAATTATTACTGAAATCATGGTAATTCACACCTCCTAACATGTAGTGTTCTCTTCAAAATCAGCGTATGAGTACACCAACAGGTATTTTTTCCTGTTGCAAAAATGCCTTGGTAAAGGTACTTCTTGGTAGCTCTGTAGGTAATTATTACTGAAATCATGGTAATTCACACCTCCTAACATGTAGTGTAATACCTGCCATAATAATTATTACATCGAACTTATTGGAGTCATTTAGAATTATCAGAGTTGCTCTTGGATAGTTTTCGAAGACTCCCTATTTCAAAAAAAGAAATGACTATGAGGTTCTTTCCGAAATTTACCCGTCTCAAGACTCCTGGTACGTAATTTTACGTTATTTATTATTATGAAGTAAACATATTATTTCAGTGAGTCGTTCATTGCAGCATTATAATGTAATGTGTAATTGACTACTTGATGAATCAGACAGAGAGTGAGTTTCTCTCCGGCAAAGCGGAATTTCGTTTGCTCAAAAAGGAATTCGAGTAAGATAGAGGTATACATTCCAAGTTTAGACTGTAATTTCTCTCCGGCAAAGCGGAATTTCGTTTGCTCAAAAAGGAATTCGAGTAAGATAGAGGTATACATTCCAAGTTTAGACTGTAATCCTATTACTTAAATAAATATGACGTTAAAACAGAAAGTATTCATTTCATATGAACATGCAATGTAAATAGAAAACTCATGCTTATAATTATACAAGTGCATAATAAAAGACCTACTACTAAAAGAAGCATTTTCATTGCGTGCTATGCTATTTTTTGCTAGTTTTTCCTACCGTCCCATTTCAACTTTGTTGAATTGGTTTAGATTTCCTTTAGCTCACTGGAAGTTATTCTGCATAGTACTCAGCATAATTATGTGGACCTCAGTCTTCTCATCTTCACATATCCAATATGACCAATATCACATTGAAATTTTCGCTTTGGTCGTGCTAAAAGAAGCATTTTCATTGCGTGCCATGCTATTTTGTGCTAGTTTTTCCTACCGTCCCATTTCAACTTTGTTGAATTGGTTTACATTTCCTTTAGCTTACTGGAAGTTATTCTGCATAGTACTCAGCATAATTATGTGGACCTCAGTCTTCTCATCTTCACATATCCAATTCCAATATCACATTGAAATTTTCGCTTTGGTCGTTTCAGAATCCTGGAATGCTCTGCTTTGTTTATTGATTGGAATGGTTAAACCTACACATTTAGTTCGATGTTCAACATTAACAATAATAAATTAATCTCAGTACTATTTCTCTAAACCCGGATAAAACTCAGTACCTACAGTTTATTATTTATGTATTTTTTTATTAATTAAATCTCAATAAACCTTTCTCCCATCCCGTAAATGGCCTAAGATGCTTAATCGGGATGTAAAAAAATCTGGTGTGAACATCACACGACTTTCCTTATCCTATTGAATGATGCTTGTTTTTATGTTCTATATTAACTTTTACAATTATATACTATTATTTTTTCTACGTATATGATCTACATTATTCTACACATGCCTCATAGTCTGTATGATGTTGTTCTTCATTAGCAGCTGTTGTGAGGCCGTCATTGTTCTGGACCGTTGACTCTTCTTGTTCATCATCTGGTCCACACATATACTATTATTTTTTCTACGTATATGATCTACATTATTCTACACATGCCTCATAGCCTGTATGATGTTGTTCTTCATTAGCAGCTGTTGTGAGGCCGTCATTGTTCTGGACCGTTGACTCTTCTTGTTCATCATCTGGTCCACAACGAGTACAAAGCATAATAGATTCAGGAGATGTAACAGTAAGATCACAACAATGTCTATTGATACTATTGATAGGTATCGTAGTAAATAGAATCACATGACCAAATATTGAAAAATGGTTGGACCGCGTATTGAAAATGTGTCACTACTCCTTAAAAACAGAAGAATACAATGATCTAACCTTATACCTTGGACTATTTCTTACTTGCATTGAACTGGGTATCGTAGTAAATAGAATCACATGACCAAATATTGAAAATGCTTGGACCGCACATTGAAAATGTGTCACTACTCCTTAAAACCAGAAGAATACAATGATCTAACCTTATACCTTGGACTATTTCTTACTTGCATTGAACTTAGTTGTGATCTAAAAAAGTCCTACGTAAATATTGAAAATGTGTCACTACTCCTTAAAAACAGAAGAATACAATGATCTAACCTTATACCTTGGACTATTTCTTACTTGCATTGAACTAGATTGTGAAATATTGATGTATTTATCAAGTGTGAAGTTCACCAATATCTACATATGTATGTTTTACTTCCATGCAACAACTCAGCCCAGTACATTTTGGGTATATGGATTCGGTGCAAGTGAGCCGTAGACTGTTAAGGGCCGTCGTTTACATCCCTACGTAAAAAATCAAAATGATGATCATTTGTTGGCCTATGATAAAAACTAGATTAAATTGCACCATAATGATACACCTCTGTTGCAATAATATGCAGTCGTATCAAGAAGAATTATTATCCAGAGATAATAGCATAACAATAACAGTTAACTGGCTGTTATCATCCTACACGAACTCTCAACACCCTGATGTATGTTGTTACTGGATGTGTGGATGACATAATCCATATTCATATTGAGGTCTGCCAAGTGAGGCCTGCCTAGTGCATTTGCAATGCAAAGTCAAGTCTATCGGAGAACAATTATGGTTACACAATCTATCAAGTTTATTATTGTAACCTTCTCAATCCCGATATGTTTTGCCACAAAGGACGTTTGAAAACTTTTGGTTTCGCAAATATGTATTGGTTAGTGGAGATTACTATTTTGCAATTTTTCTCATTGTGTTAATTCAAGGAAATTATGGTATGTTGGACATAAATAATTCCTTAAATGAGCTTCAGAGAGCATGTAAAGTGGTAACAATACACAAAAGATCCTAGAATTTGAACTTCTCGAATCTATCTGGGATCTGAAGAGGTGCTATCAAACGGCAACAGTGTATGTTGTCCAAGGTATTTTATTGTCCGGTGACATTTCCTGTGATAAGAAGGTGTTGATTGAAGAGGCGCGTTTCAATTATGACTAAACTAACCTGAATATTCAAATCAAATGCACTGACATTTGAGACAACACCATTACAAGACAAAATACGAGTAGAGGCTGCAATACTGCATTCTGTATTTCAATTTGAACCATCACATAAACATCGGAATGGATTGCTGCAATAAGGGCCGTCGTTTACATCTCAGTTTCCAAGCCGAGTGTATGCCACTGGCTGGTGATTTTCCTCGAGAAAATTCTGTGGTGTTTCATTTTTATTATTTTACATATTCAGATTTCACAAGTTGCTTTTAATAATCCCGATTTTAATTTCAATCAGGAATCTTTCGTTTCTTCTGCTATGTCGACAGTGCCAGGCGTACTAAATATTCAAGCTTACTCAGACCGAATAGAAAACGAAGAGCGAGAAATGTTGGTCAAATATATTTCAGTTCTAGAGGACAAAAATCACAAAAAAGAGATTTGGTGGCAAACAAACAAAAATAATAATGGAACCAAATTTGATTCGAAAAACTTGAAATCAAACCTGAAGAGGAACAATGTATTTATAAAGAAACTGAAGCAATTCTCTAGTGAACAACTAGAGACAGCTTTAAAAGACATTAACAATTTGAATTTGAGTAAATACCTAAGTGAAATAATAGAAGCTTTAATCCATTGTAAGTTAAAAGTATCTGATATTAGTGCAGCGGTCAAGGTGTCCTCTGAATTACATCTTATTTACTCTGACTTTGCAAGTGACTACTTGGAATATTGGAAGAAATATTTAGACCTATATGAGAATTCACCAGTGTTCAACAGACATAAGTACAAAGTTGATTTGATCTTATTTTGCGAACTAATCATCAGTGGTATTTTTCACAACAAAGAGTCATTGGACATATTGTACAATACCCTATGTTCCCTGGTCAGAGCTGATCTCACGGCTCATAAAAACATTGATATCATATTCAATTTCTGCAAATATTGTGGTGAAGATTTTGTTGGTGCGGTTCCCAGAAACATTCGCATCCTCTCTAATAAATACAACATAGAGGTCCCTTCTGGGCGGTTAATATCACCAAATTTTCAAGTGAAAGTAAAAAATTTATTAAAAGAATATTATGACTCTTTAAGCCTGTCTCTGAAACACACATTTGAAATAATTTCCACTTTGGAGAAACGTTATAATGATCATCTTTTAGAAAAAGGTGATGTTCATCCTGATAAACTAAAACAATTGGAAAGCTTCAAAAAAGAGTTCGCTGCATTGAATTATTACACTGACAAGATATCCGACTTAGTAGATTTCACAAAACCTCTGTTGAAGAAGACGGCTTGTGAAAATTTGTGCAGTGACATACAGGGTATGACTCGAGAGCAGTTGATCTTTGAAGTTTGGGGAGATGAAGCCACAGAGAAATTTTACAATGAGTTACCCAATGTAGAAGAGTATTTACTCCTGACTAGTAAAGACTCGGACCCTGACTTTGAACTGAACGTTTATCAGCAAGTGACGGAGGAAACTTTGAACGAAGAAATCAGTGCAGATGAATTTGTGACGGAAGTGTTTAACCAAGATGAAGAAGAATGGAATGACAAGGCGGATAAGGACGAAGATAAAGCTACTGCACAACTGCATGTATTCCTGAACAATTTATCAAGCTGTCTAAATCAATACATGATTGACACCTGTGCTATCGAATTCCTCATAACCTATGATAGTAAACAAGCTCGAAATAAACTTGTTGAATACTTTTATGCTCTTCCTAGGACCCGTTATGATTTGTTCCCGTTTATCTGTAGATTCCTTGCAATCGTAAACCAAGTACATCCTGACATTGCAAAGAAAATAGCTGACAAGTATTACAAACAATTCAGGTATCTTATCGTGAAGAAAGATCAGATCAGACTGGAAAATAAAATAAAAAATGTTAAAATTATATCAGAACTTTTAAAGTTCAAATTATTTTCAAGCATTTATGGATTATTCTGCTTGAAATTGTTACTTAATGATTTTTCTCATCATCATATTGAAATGGCTTGTGTGTTTTTAGAAAACTGTGGAAAATATCTATACTTTTCGCCAGAAAATCATTTCAGAACAAAAAGTTATTTAGAACAGATGCTAGTTCGTAAAAACAACGTGATATTGGATTTAAAATACAAAAATATGATTGATTCTATTTATCATCTGATAATCCCAATGAAAGAAGTCAATGTATCCCCTAGTGTACGCAAAGCAAGACCCGTGGTCCACGAATTCATCAGGCATGTGATTTACACAAAACTAGATCAAGATACTCTAGTATTGGCTCAAGACCTAATAGAAAAGTTGAATTGGAATGATGTAAAAACGGAGAGGTACATCATCAAATGTCTAAGTAATCCGAACAATATAAAGTTCGACAAGATCAATATTATGGCCAAGTTGGTGCAGAGTTTATCTGAAGAATATGAAGAACAAATGATACAAGTTGTGGACAATGTATTAGAAGACATCCGACTTGGACTAGAAGTGATGGACAAAGCAATGTCTCAGAGAAGAATAGCTATGGTTGCTTATTTGGGAGAGTTATACATTCACTGTGATCTAGTGGAAAAAGACACAATAATCACCACTTTGTATAGCATCATTACACATCTTGTAGATTTAGAGCCTGCAGATGATTTGTCCAGAGTTGTGCTAGTCCTTACTTTACTGGATACTTGCTGTAATTATTTTCCTCATAGTGTACTTCAAAAAGAACTACGTTACTTTATCATATATTTTCAAAATTACTTTTTGTACAAAAGCCAAAGGTGGGATACTCAAAGTTCCCGATTTCCAATATTACTGCTACAGCAGAGGTATGAAGAAACAATCCACAAGCTTTATCCTAACATGAAACTTTTCCATTGTTTGGATGAATCTATGTCTGCTGTCCAAAAGATCTTTCTGGATATTTCCCAGAAGTATAATTTGAACCTAGGTAAAATGAATTGTCTGATTTCAAACCATATTCAAGACAGTCCCTGTGAAGCTATAAGCAATAATGTTGAACATACTGAAGAAGGTGACGCTTTAGCTGAAGCATATGATCAATTAGTTAGCAATTCTATGAAGAGAAGGGCAGATGTCTCAGTGAATTCTCATCTGAAAGACATAACTATCCCTGTCATTAAGAAACCACAGAATGAAATGGAAACACAATTTTTCATGCTCATACGAAAAGCAAACCATAAACCTATGCTGAAGGAAATTTCAGTCCCATCCGACAGTGAAATTGTGACAACCTTCAAATCGAGCCAGAAATCTTGGGAAGACGAAATGTACCATGTTAAGCAAATTACCCTCCGCTATAACAAACGGATCCAGCAAGAGTCGGAATGATTTCGTTTTTCCACTTAAATGTTTAGTATACCTGTATTGATGATAATAATTTGTAGTTCTTTCGAGAGATTTACATAAATAGAAGGAATTCTCAGCAATTTATAGTTATTTCGAGAGATTTACATAAATAGAAGGAATTCTCAGCCATTGCAGACAATAGTGTGGTGTCTATAAAAGTCTTAAATAGAGTGTTTAAATTAAACTATTCTCTCTATAAGTAACCGATTTTTCACCATCCTGTAAGTTTTTATTTCCTCTCGAAAAAAAAAAAAAATCCAAACCAGCCGTAAGCACCAAGTAACATCCGCCTTGTATTTAATTTTATGAATTATTATATGAGTTCAGTGGTAGATAACAACCTTACGAGGTCTTCGTAGAACTCGAAATATACATTGGAACTTGGAGGTGGATAACCTTTTAATTAATCAGTTTTTAATTTGAATTCTAATCACTCGTTTGTTCTGAATTCTCAACTTCGTTGTGTAATTTCCATTTGTTTTTTGTTAATGACTCTGATTCAGTAGTTTTTTTCCTTCAGTATTGAATTGAAACCATTTAAGAAAATAGTAATGAAATGAATGGAATGTTTTTAGAAGGAAATTTACTCATCGGTCCCTTGTCAGAGAAACATTGCTCTGGCGGTACTTGACCCTGACCTTGTCTGGCATTTGGTAATTATAAACCCTTCAACCTTAGCAGAAAGCAGGACTATGGAATACCGAATCCATGCATTATAATATTTTGCGGATGTAGTGCACACTGTTCCTACTCGCTCATAAGGTAACTGAACAACTTCTATGACCTTTCCTTTTGCTAGGTAAAGCTTTGACTGTGGCAGATATTGTGTTGAATGAACTTGATGTCAAGATTATTCAACACAAGATTCGATTTCAAAACATAACGGTCTCGGAAGGTATTGTTGCAAACCTGATCTATCACCAGATTGATATTCGCGTTGTATGGAGCAGCTATTTTATTGTTATTGACCAGTACTTGACTAGCCTCTAATGTGCTTATAGCGATTTCCTGATAGGATTTACTGATAAGTTGCTATGACCTTCTGCTTTCTTGGAATCTTTTTCCCTGTCGGATTTATTACTGACGTCTTGTGAGTCGTCTCTACTCGCCATGGTCATGGTTTAGGGCCTGGAGAAAGGTCTTGTTGCTTCTCAACTCTCGAGTATTTCGATGAAATTGGTTTTGCCATTCAAATGCTTTGGTATTCTTTTACCTTTTTCTGTCAAATTTACAAGTGGTGACTGATCCAGCTGATCCACGTATACTCGTATATGAGTAACACTGTTAGGGAAACAAAGAACTCTAGTCTCGTGATTGTCAATTTCCTTTGATGGTATCTTTTCTTTGATTTTTCAATGGATTTTCTCAGATTTCTTCTTTGTTTGCCTCATCAGATCTTTGTTCATACTTCTTGATTTTCATTTTGTGTTTGAACTTGTTTGAACGCGTGCCTTATGTGATTAGTACCTTTGTAACTTTTTGTTGACTTTCTATTATATTCTCACACAATAAAGATCATCATTTTGTAATGTAATCTTCTTTCACCTGAGATTTTTGGGAGCCATTAATTTTGGTTATCTCTGAAAAAGGATTTTGGCGATTTTATTTATTACGAGTACATAATTATGTACAAGATTGTAGTAGTATTATGTTTTTCCTATTATTTAATCTAATGATCGGAGCCAAATTATCAAAGATGACGGTGTATTGTTTGATGAGTTAATACAAGAAAGGTAAGACAATACTCCTACAAAACACCCCTGTTGCGAATCCCAGGGGGTGCTCAGGAGTGTTTGGCTCTTCTTGAGTGGAAACTTGTAAACTAGAAGTTATTCAGTGGGTTCTTGCTTCAATGAAGATGAGCCGAAGGTTCTGCTTGTAAACTAGAAGTTATTCAGTGGGTTCTTGCTTCAGTGAAGATGAGCCGAAGGTTCTGAGTTTAATGGAGCGGTTGATTTAGCCATGTTGTTGAACAATGAAAATACAAAATTAGGAAAAATTAAATCTCAAGTTTTATAAAGACTTGAAATCTCAAGTTTTATAAAGGCAGATCAGTTTAATGGAGCGGTTGATTTAGCCATATTGTTGAACAATGAAAATACAAAATTAGGAAAAATTAAATCTCAAGTTTTATAAAGACTTGAAATCTCAAGTTTTATAAAGGCAGATCATGAAAGTTGGAAGCAACTTTTCATACTACTGTATGAACAATAGGACAGGCTAATGGTTTTAATTGGCGATTTTGAAGTTGGATCTTTGTCAGATTCCTTCGTCACATTTTACGCTCAATGAGGTGGGGTCATGGGCATTATCGATGGAAATTTTATGACTTTTCTGGAAAGCCTTCCAGATGCACAATTCCTTGAGTAAGGAACTTCACATCTATAATGGGACCTATTTATATTTCGGTCCTCCGATACGGATCTTGAAGCTATCGGAAGATGAGTTTTTCTGATATGTGTCCTACGATAGTATTATAACCCCTATCTGTAGAATACCGAGAACTTTTACTTTACTTTCCGTGTCCCCTTTGACCAATGACCGTGTCAGATTCTCCTCTTCCAGTATTCTGATCGCCGCATCATTTGCTAGCAGCCGGTCTTGTTCACTGCAGGTAGTACCTACATTTGGGCAGACGAGAAGATGGGCCTCGTCTTGGATAGATCCACTTATCTCAATAATATTATTGATTAGTTAAGTACCTACATTTGGGCAGACGAGAAGATGGGCCTCGTCTTGGATAGATCCACTTATCTCAATAATATTATTGATCTTATTGCGAATTAATATTTACTAGGCTCCGCCACGACTCGGGTGGTAGATCTGTCTACTAGATTACCATTTCTCAGACGTCACTTAGCTACTGGATATGAAGCAACTAAGGTGGGTAAAACTTGCCGATGAATAAACCTTTGTCAGCTCTTTGTTTTAGTTTGCCATCTTTAAAGCCTCTCCTTTAGACAGTTCTAATCATTTCTGTGGTGCTGTGTACAAAGCTCCAATAATCTCGTCTGTGACAGAGACGCCGCTTTCAATAATTCCTCATCACTTGCTCCTCAATACCGAGAACAATATCCTAATTTATTTTGCACGTGTCTAATCATATTCGTGTTTTATTATTTTATTAGTTTGCTTGTTATGATTAGTTTATGGTTCTTGCCAGTATATTGTTATAGGCTTTGGAATATTATGGCCGTCACCTTGGAAGAGGCCACCTACCTTGTCGTGAACTCTGACGTTCTTCGCTTTATTCTCTTTCTTTTTGTCAGCAAGATCAAGTTCAATTCTGCACATAACCTGACGTTAACCCCTTGGAGAATTTTTCCTCTAAGGTTAGTAAGTTAGTATTTATTCATGGGCTTGGAGGGTGGGTAACAAAATTTTATGTGGTAAAGGTGGATTTCCTGGATGGCACTTTGAACTTTTTGGTACATTCACTTTGAAAAATTCCTCGAAATAATGAAAAAAATTTAGTAGAAAAATCCACTTTAGAAATGAGATTTTGCCTTTTAATAGGATTCACCAAAAGCTTCATTTACTCAAAGCTTACTCTCACCTAATCGTGACAGTCAAAGTCTATCAATTCAAGCGTGTGTGATTCCTGTTATGTAAGTCCACTGAAATGGCCGAAGACACGAGTCTCTGACAGGCGGCATCTCATTAATTTGTCCTCTCGTATCGCGTCACCTAGGGCCTCGACAGGTTAATGAGTTCGTCTTATAGCGGAGGGTAATTTGCTTAACATGGTACATTTCGTCTTCCCAAGATTTCTGGCTCGATTTGAAGGTTGTCACAATTTCACTGTCGGATGGGACTGAAATTTCCTTCAGCATAGGTTTATGGTTTGCTTTTCGTACGAGCATGAAAAATTGTGTTTCCATTTCATTCTGTGGTTTCTTAATGACAGGGATTGTTATGTCTTTCAGATGAGAATTCACTGAGACATTGTAGTTATTTCGAGAGATTTACATAAAGAAGGAATTCTCAGCCATTGCAGACAATAGTGTGGTGTCTATAAAAGTCCTAAATAGAGTGTTTAAATTAAACTATTCTCTCTATAAGTAACCGATTTTTCACCATCCTGTAAGTTTTTATTTCCTCTCGAAAAAAAAAAAAAATCCAAACCAGCCGTAAGCACCAAGTAACATCCGCCTTGTATTTAATTTTATGAATTATTATATGAGTTCAGTGGTAGATAACAACCTTACGAGGTCTTCGTAGAACTCGAAATATACATTGGAACTTGGAGGTGGATAACCTTTTAATTAATCAGTTTTTAATTTGAATTCTAATCACTCGTTTGTTCTGAATTCTCAACTTCGTTGTGTAATTTCCATTTGTTTTTTGTTAATGACTCTGATTCAGTAGTTTTTTTCCTTCAGTATTGAATTGAAACCATTTAAGAAAATAGTAATGAAATGAATGGAATGTTTTTAGAAGGAAATTTACTCATCGGTCCCTTGTCAGAGAAACATTGCTCTGGCGGTACTTGACCCTGACCTTGTCTGGCATTTGGTAATTATAAACCCTTCAACCTTAGCAGAAAGCAGGACTATGGAATACCGAATCCATGCATTATCATGTTTTTAGAAGGAAATTTACTCATCGGTCCCTTGTCAGAGAAACATTGCTCTGGTAGATAGATGGGTACCGTTATTATGTATTTGTTATTAAAGAAAATAAATTATTACATTGGTGTCACTGTAGTTTTGATGTTGAAGAAAAGTGGCGGTACTGGACCCTGACCTTGTCTGGCATTTGGTAATTATAAACCCTTCAACCTTAGCAGAAAGCAGGACTATGGAATACCGAATCCATGCATTATAATGTTTTTAGAAGGAAATTTACTCATCGGTCCCTTGTCAGAGAAACATTGCTCTGATAGATAGTCAGATGGGTACCGTTATTATGTATTTGTTATTAAAGAAAATAAATTATTACATTGTTGTTACTGTAGTTTTGATGTTGAAGAAAAGTGGCGGTACTTGACCCCGACCTTGTCTGGCATTTGGTAATTATAAACCCTTCAACCTTAGCAGAAAGCAGGACTATGGAATACCGAATCCATGCATTATAATATTTTGCGGATGTAGTGCACACTGTTCCTACTCGATCATAAGGTAACTGAACAACTTCTATGACCTTTCCTTTTGCTAGGTAAAGCTTTGACTGTGGCAGATATTGTGTTGAATGAACTTGATGTCAAGATTATTCAACACAAGATTCGATTTCAAAACATAACGGTCTCGGAAGGTATTGTTGCAAACCTGATCTATCACCAGATTGATATTCGCGTTGTATGGAGCAGCTATTTTATTGTTATTGACCAGTACTTGACTAGCCTCTAATGTGCTTATAGCGATTTCCTGATAGGATTTACTGATAAGTTGCTATGACCTTCTGCTTTCTTGGAATCTTTTTCCCTGTCGGATTTATTACTGACGTCTTGTGAGTCGTCTCTACTCGCCATGGTCATGGTTTAGGGCCTGGAGAAAGGTCTTGTTGCTTCTCAACTCTCGAGTATTTCGATGAAATTGGTTTTGCCATTCAAATGCTTTGGTATTCTTTTACCTTTTTCTGTCAAATTTACAAGTGGTGACTAATCCACGTATACTCGTATACGAGTAACACTGTTAGGGAAACAAAGAACTCTAGTCTCGTGATTGTCAATTTCCTTTGATGGTATCTTTGATCCAGCTGATCCACGTATACTCGTATATGAGTAACACTGTTAGGGAAACAAAGAACTCTAGTCTCGTGATTGTCAATTTCCTTTGATGGTATCTTTTCTTTGATTTTTCAATGGATTTTCTCAGATTTCTTCTTTGTTTGCCTCATCAGATCTTTGTTCATACTTCTTGATTTTCATTTTGTGTTTGAACTTGTTTGAACGCGTGCCTTATGTGATTAGTACCTTTGTAACTTTTTGTTGACTTTCTATTATATTCTCACACAATAAAGATCATCATTTTGTAATGTAATCTTCTTTCACCTGAGATTTTTGGGAGCCATTAATTTTGGTTATCTCTGAAAAAGGATTTTGGCGATTTTATTTATTACGAGTACATAATTATGTACAAGATTGTAGTAGTATTATGTTTTAAGATTTTTGGGAGCCATTATTTTGGTTATCTCTGAAAAAGGATTTTGGCGATTTTATTTATTACGAGTACATAATTATGTACAAGATTGTAGTAGTATTATGTTTTTCCTATTATTTAATCTAATGATCGGAGCCAAATTATCAAAGATGACGGTGTATTGTTTGATGAGTTAATACAAGAAAGGTAAGACAATACTCCTACAAAACACCCCTGTTGCGAATCCCAGGGGGTGCTCAGGAGTGTTTGGCTCTTCTTGAGTGGAAACTTGTAAACTAGAAGTTATTCAGTGGGTTCTTGCTTCAATGAAGATGAGCCGAAGGTTCTGAGTTTAATGGAGCGGTTGATTTAGCCATATTGTTGAACAATGAAAATACAAAATTAGGAAAAATTAAATCTCAAGTTTTATAAAGACTTGAAATCTCAAGTTTTATAAAGACTTGAAATCTCAAGTTTTATAAAGACTTGAAATCTCAAGTTTTATAAAGACTTGAAATCTCAAGTTTTATAAAGACTTGAAATCTCAAGTTTTATAAAGACTTGAAATCTCAAGTTTTATAAAGACTTGAAATCTCAAGTTTTATAAAGACTTGAAATCTCAAGTTTTATAAAGACTTGAAATCTCAAGTTTTATAAAGGCAGATCATGAAAGTTGGAAGCAACTTTTCACACTACTGTATGAACAATAGGACAGGCTAATGGTTTTAATTGGCGATTTTGAAGTTGGATCTTTGTCACATTCCTTCGTCACACTTTACCTCGTACAAATACGACGACACGGAAAGTAAGTACCTCGTACGTAGGTGTCGTAGAGGAACGATGCCCTTTTGACCCTCCTGAGTGTCCTGCCTAGAACCATGTCTTGCTAAATCATCCAATGTCAGCCAGATTAATAAAGATGGCATCGGGCTCACATGGAATAACGAGTTTTCAGCGTAGCTCATTTCTCAGCCAGAATCATCAGGTCGAGATTCGAACCTGCGATAACCTTCATTGCTGAAGTGCCTGAAATTTACTCCATCTACTGGGTAGCCGAAAACCGGATCTTAGAAAGATAGCAAATGTGCCATTTAGATTTTTTTCCCTCATCAGTACAAGTAGGTATGCAAATTAAGCAGCACACAATTAATAGTATTTTGCATTTATTCGGAAGGACTTGGACACATGCTAATTGAAAATTCTAATTTTCAAACATAATATCAATAATGCTAATATTGTTTCGCCTACACCTGGTAATGAACCTAAAGGTCACCGGGCTGTCAGACACTCAAGCTTACCGCGGACTCCTGTGAAGTATCTATAGAAAAGAAATTTGTAGTTTATCATTTGAGGTAGAAACTATCAGATGCGATCAGTAAAGTGATACGTCTTTCACAAAGAGTTATTCACTGGAGACATAGATATTTTCTTTAGCCGTCAGATCTAGGTATGAAATTCACCTTCTTTATGTCTGGTTTCAGTCACTTAGCTGTTTAATGGAGCGGTTGATTTAGCCATACTGTTGAACAATGAAAATACAAAATTAGGAAAAATTAAATCTCAAGTTTTATAAAGACTTGAAATCTCAAGTTTTATAAAGACTTGAAATCTCAAGTTTTATAAAGGCAGATCATGAAAGTTGGAAGCAACTTTTCACACTACTGTATGAACAATAGGACAGGCTAATGGTTTTAATTGGCGATTTTGAAGTTGGATCTTTGTCACATTCCTTCGTCACACTTTACCTCGTACAAATACGACGACACGGAAAGTAAGTACCTCGTACGTAGGTGTCGTAGAGGAACGATGCCCTTTTGACCCTCCTGAGTGTCCTGCCTAGAACCATGTCTTGCTAAATCATCCAATGTCAGCCAGATTAATAAAGATGGCATCGGGCTCACATGGAATAACGAGTTTTCAGCGTAGCTCATTTCTCAGCCAGAATCATCAGGTCGAGATTCGAACCTGCGATAACCTTCATTGCTGAAGTGCCTGAAATTTACTCCATCTACTGGGTAGCCGAAAACCGGATCTTAGAAAGATAGCAAATGTGCCATTTAGATTTTTTCCCTCATCAGTACAAGTAGGTATGCAAATTAAGCAGCACACAATTAATAGTATTTTGCATTTATTCGGAAGGACTTGGACACATGCTAATTGAAAATTCTAATTTTCAAACATAATATCAATAATGCTAATATTGTTTCGCCTACACCTGGTAATGAACCTAAAGGTCACCGGGCTGTCAGACACTCAAGCTTACCGCGGACTCCTGTGAAGTATCTATAGAAAAGAAATTTGTAGTTTATCATTTGAGGTAGAAACTATCAGATGCGATCAGTAAAGTGATACGTCTTTCACAAAGAGTTATTCACTGGAGACATAGATATTTTCTTTAGCCGTCAGATCTAGGTATGAAATTCACCTTCTTTATGTCTGGTTTCAGTCACTTAGCTACTGGATATGAAGCAACTAAGGTGGGTAAAACTTGCCGATGAATAAACCTTTGTCAGCTCTTTGTTTTAGTTTGCCATCTTTAAAGCCTCTCCTTTAGACAGTTCTAATCATTTCTGTGGTGCTGTGTACAAAGCTCCAATAATCTCGTCTGTGACAGAGACGCCGCTTTCAATAATTCCTCATCACTTGCTCCTCAATACCGAGAACAATATCCTGATTTATTTTGCACGTGTCTAATCATATTCGTGTTTTATTATTTTATTAGTTTGCTTGTTATGATTAGTTTATGGTTCTTGCCAGTATATTGTTATAGGCTTTGGAATATTATGGCCGTCACCTTGGAAGAGGCCACCTACCTTGTCGTGAACTCTGACGTTCTTCGCTTTATTCTCTTTCTTTTTGTCAGCAAGATCAAGTTCAATTCTGCACATAACCTGACGTTAACCCCTTGGAGAATTTTTCCTCTAAGGTTAGTAAGTTAGTATTTATTCATGGGCTTGGAGGGTGGGTAACAAAATTTTATGTGGTAAAGGTGGATTTCCTGGATGGCACTTTGAACTTTTTGGTACATTCACTTTGAAAAATTCCTCGAAATAATGAAAAAAATTTAGTAGAAAAATCCACTTTAGAAATGAGATTTTGCCTTTTAATAGGCTTCACCAAAAGCTTCATTTACTCAAAGCTCACCTAATCGTGACAGTCAAAGTCTATCAATTCAAGCGTGTGTGATTCCTGTTATGTAAGTCCACTGAAATGGCCGAAGACACGAGTCTCTGACAGGCGGCATCTCATTAATTTGTCCTCTCGTATCGCGTCACCTAGGGCCTCGACAGGTTAATGAGTTCGTCTTGTCCTCTGTATACTGGCAAGACAACTTGTCCTATCTCGAGACAGATCTCGCGGTGTGTCTGTCTGCATAATCATAATAATTGTATAATTGTCTCGTTGCACTTGTGATTCATGTGACTAATTTATGTCTCGCACTGATGTAATTGACTCCGGCAGCGGCAGTGGTGTGTCTGCGCTCAATGAGGTGGGGTCATGGGCATTATCGATGGAAATTTTATGACTTTTCTGGAAAGCCTTCCAGATGCACAATTCCTTGAGTAAGGAATTTTACATGTATAATGGGACCTATTTATATTTCGGTCCTCCGATACGGATCTTGAAGCTATCGGAAGATGAGTTTTTCTGATATGTGTCCTACGATAGTATTATAACCCCTATCTGTAGAATACCGAGAACTTTTACTTTACTTTCCGTGTCCCCTTTGACCAATGACCGTGTCAGATTCTCCTCTTCCAGTATTCTGATCGCCGCATCATTTGCTAGCAGCCGGTCTTGTTCACTGCAGGTAGTACCTACGTTTGGGCAGACGAGAAGATGGGCCTCGTCTTGAATAGATCCACTTACATATCTCAATAATTATTGATCTTATTGCGAATTAATATTTACTAGGCTCCGCCACGACTCGGGTGGTAGATCTGTCTACTAGATTACCATTTCTCAGACAAGACATCAGGATCAGGACTTGTCATCCGCACTCATGTGTGACATAGATAAACATTGTGTCAGGTCCTGGTATAACAAACTATACGACTAAACACGAAGGTCGCTATGATTAGGATCATGGGAAAATTATGAAAATGTTGTCATGCTTGGGCAACATCTCACAGACGGTGTGGCATTTTTACTTGCACATTTGCAGATCTGATGTTTTGATTTCCAGAACGCTTTTGACTTTTTCTGATATTCATCTGAACATCTGACGGCCATTGGAAGACCCCTGTACAATGTATTTAATGTAGATATTATGAGCACCTTTAGTACAAAGTTTGTAATCAGGGCTGTCAAAAGTATGGGTCCGTGGACCGCGATTGGCTCGCGAGACTATTCTAATGGTACTATTGATGTGTTTAGTTCTTTCTGAATTGGCAAAAAGTTCTTGAACAGACGAACACCTAAACTGTGTCCACACATAATTCACGGTCGTCTATCGATGTCAACTGAAACCGTCCACTCCTACTTGCACATTTGCAGATCTGATGTTTTGATTTCCAGAACGCTTTTGACTTTTTCTGATATTCATCTGAACATCTGACGGCCATTGGCTGTACTCGGATTTTTCACTCGAATACGTTCCAATCTCAAGCAATTAAAATGAAATGTCTGATATTTCCATCAGATTTTGCCATTGGAATTGGATTGACTGACGTAAGTCAGACTCATGGTCGACAGCTGATGGGATGAAAAAAAGAAAATGATATTGTGTATGCTGTTGACTCGGCTAAGAATAAAGTGGAATAATCGATAAGCATCAAAATTATGCCATCAAATTGCATCACAACTTTGACAATGTTTGTAAAAATCTTATAATTATAATAAATGAATTTGATGGCACATTCGTTTTCTTTTGACAAAATTTTTGATGGCAAATTCGAGGAAATCAGGCTGGTGTCGTAAATTATTGGTAAATAAATGAATTTGATGGCACATTCATTTTCTTTTGACAAAATTTTTGATGGCAAATTCGAGGAAATCAGGCTGGTGTCGTAAATTATTGGTGTAAAAAAAAGTGGATATAACTTTCGAATTTTTTTGATATTGGCTTGTTACAAGCGCATATTTCGTGAACCATCATTCCTAGAACCCTTACATGTACACCGATTGATTTCTCGTGAAAAGTTACATAGGAAAGACTCCTTGGTCATCTTAAATACTCTAATGGAAACTCTTGTTGAAAAAAAAAAAAATCATGTTGAAATATTTGGAGAGATCACAGAGAGGAGAGAGAGAGCAGAGAGAACCTTCCAGTCTGAAAGCAGAAAAGAGAATGAGCTCTGACAAAAATCTAGGTCTGAAGAAACCTCCCCTTGACCCCCTACTACCAAAAACCATGTAGGGGGTCAGGGGAAATGTAGGGGGTTAAGGGGAGGATTCTCCTACATTTTGACCATAGGTTTGAAGTTCGGAATTAATTTACTCATTTCCCCTTCATTTTCATAAGTAGAAGGTCCTCATCGATTCTTCTGTGATAAGTCACCTATTCGCGGTTTGCTCGCGGTATCCGCGGTTTGTTCGCGGTATTCGCGCATTGTTCGCGGTATCCGCGGTTTGTTCGCGGTATCCGCGGATTGTTCACGGTATCCGCGGTTTGTTCGCGTTATCCGCGGTTTGTTCGCGGGATCGCGGTTTGTTCGCGGTATCCGCGGTTTGTTCGCGGTATCCGCGGTTTGTTCGCGGTATTCGCAGTTTTGTTCGCGGTATCGAGCTTCAGCTTAAACGACGATTTTTTCGCGTATCCCGCGGTTTGTTGCTAAACCTCGGTAGTGCATCGCAGTACCGGGTTTGATCGCGGTAATCCATGACGGTACGTACGCGGATATCCGCAGTTTATGTTCGCGTCAGTGCAAGACGCGATGTTTTGTTCGCTGAAATAGCGTTTTTGTTAGCGGTATTCCTCATAGATGGCGCATATAGCGTCCGTTCACATTTAGCGTTTGCTCTCGTTCACGGTTGCGATTTTTGCGCTAGCGCGTTGTTCGCATATTCTTTCTCGTGTTCGATCGTCATGCACCAAGAGATTGTAGTGTAGTGTGTAGATACGAAAAATACAGAAAAAATGCGGCGGCAGTAATTTCATGTGCAAATGGAGGACTTAAAGCCTTACTCTAGTCTTTGAGTGTATGCAAAAAAGATTGGAGAATTAATGTTGAACAGGCTTGGGACGCATTAACTTGAGAAAAAGAAAAAAAATCTGTTGTGACGCAGTGGGAATAGGGTGAAAAAAATCTTGAAAAAGTAGAACTGGAAATTTGGAAAAAATGGACTGGAAAACCGAGAAAAGTCAGGGTATTTTATTTTTCCATTTTGGTAGACACCCTGAATATCTTGCATCTAGTACTTTTAGGTTCCCTTTTCGAAGGTTATTTAATTGTTTTATCAGTTTTGAAACTTCAAGTAGGTATTAAAGCACATTGATTTCAAATTTTCAACTGATCTGAATCCGCAAAATAACCTAAATTCAAATTTGCTACAAAATCATGAGTTGTCAACATTGAACATTCGAATGGTCACCAAAATTTATAATCTGCTGATCCTAATCTATTTAACAAATGAGAACTCTGTCTTTAACACAGTCTCTAATTTTCGTTTTGAATTTCAAGGACGACTAAAAATATCCTCATTATGTTGATTTAGGATGTTAAACTAAATTTTTACTTCTCGTATACATAGTAGCTCCCTGATATTACTGTTGCCTACTGTAATTAATCTCAGAACGGTAAAATCAAGTTCACAAAACACTACATTAACGTCCAAAATATTGATAAAGTTACCGTAACTCGTTGACCGATTGCCCTTGTTCGTCATTTATTCCTGAAACCAAACAAGTCTGGTCCTAATGATACCTAAAAGAAGATCTAAAATATACCTAGTAATTTTGATGCTAAAGTTTTATTAGTGGAGCCTATTCCTTAATAATCTCCATAGTACATTGCTATTTTTGTAGGCTACAGTTTTCAAATTAAAGGGGAACTATTCCTACAGAAAACTGCGAAAGAGCTCCAGATACATACAGGAAATGTGGAGAAATGCCTTTTTGGAACGTCTTTGAAATTTCAAACTTTCAAGTGCCTCTTTCGGTCTTCTATTACCTACACCTATAATATTGTATGCCACTCTTGAGCATAGATTCTACACTATTAGTAATATCCTCAAGTACCATGAGCCATAAGGTAAGGTACTTAAAGCTCTATGAATAATGTCTCTCAAGTATTCACACATTATGTTGGTATAGGGGGGGATAAACGCTCTTGTGTCGAGTGTTGTCAGCTAACCAAACATGGAGCTAATTTAATACATATGGACCTGAAGATATAAATAAGATAGTCAAGTGGGGTACCTGGTACTTCTATATTTGCTGGTTGAGGGGCAGGATCAGGTATATATCTCAGAGAGTTGGTAAGTGAGTGACTATCAACGTCGGGTGTTTGAATACACGATGGCTTCATTTCAGGTTTGCTTCTGGTGTAAAGAACCCATTTTCTACCACTTTTTATCAGGTTTTCAGAGAAAGATGGGATAACGTCGGGTGTTTGGATACACGATGGCTTCATTTCAGGTTTGCTTCTGGTGTAAAGAACCCATTTTCTACCACTTTTTATCAGGTTTCAACTTCGGGTGTTTGGATACACGATGGCTTCATTTCAGGTTTGCTTCTGGTGTAAAGAACCCATTTTCTACCACTTTTTATCAGGTTTTCAGAGAAAGATGGGAAAGTTCCCAAAGAATTTAAGCTATCTTGCTGTTAATAGTCCAGTTTTTGTAAGTTCGGAAGCAGAAGTCATCAGGTTATCGCTAATGGCTATATTTTAGACAGATGTACTAATTTCTTACATTTTCTTTGTTTCAGGTATGTAGACAAAATCAGCCAGCTTTAATACATCTGGCCAATAACCCCAGGATTCTGGTAAATGGATTTGTTATTTTTTTCACCAAAGGCTAAAATATGATAGGTAACATCTCAACCTTACCGTGGGTTATTGTTACAAGGAACGCTATCTTGTATCTGGCCAATAACCCCAGGATTCTGGTAAATGTATTTGTTATTTTTTTCACCAAAGGCTAAAATATGATAGGTAACATCTCAACCTTACCGTGGGTTATTGTTACAAGGAACGCTATCTTGTTTAAATTTGCATTTAAACCAACAACACACTCGTCAAAATCAAATGAAATGGCAACTTTAATGATAAAAATAAATCTGACCTTTATTTCTTGCCTAAAGCCCTCGAGCATTCACACCATCTTCAATGAGATCTGTTGAACAAATAACAAATTGAAGAACATTAGAAGAATAGAAAATATACCAGCTTCGCTGTTACGAGATTTCAAATTCATACGTAGGATTAAGCTTAAAGCTTGATTTCTAATTCTAATGAAAAACCAGGGAGTGAATTAATCTTGTTCTTCTAAAATCGTATGTGACTGAACATTTTGGTATATTTTGCCTCTAGGCACATCTCCACAGGGATTTTTTGGTACGTCACGTAGGATTAAGCTTAAAGCTTGATTTCTAATTCTAATGAAAAACCAGGGAGTGAATTTATCTTGTTCTTCTAAAATCGTATGTGACTGAACATTTTGGTATATTTTGCCTCTAGGCACATCTCCACAGGGATTTTTTGGTACGTCAGGTGATGAGATAAACTCAGCCTCACCAAGGACAGTTGGAGGCTTAGATTATATCCAGGGGAAACTGAAACGCCCATAATTGGTTATAATACACAGCTAACTAGATCTGTATACATGATTAGTGTTTATTTCGGGGCACATTCTTCACAACTTTCCGGGATGGAAAAACAAATTCCCGCTGGGATGTGAACCCAGTATCTCCGGGTCAAGAGTATAAATGACCACAGGAGGCGTGTCACGGACACCCTGTATGTGGTCAACTTGGCGCTTCAGGTTAACTAGATCTGGATACATGATTAGTGTTTATTTCGGGGCACATTCTTCACAACATTCCGGGATGGAAAAACAATTTCCCGCTGGGATATGAACCCAGTATCTCCGGGTCAAGAGTATAAATGACCACAGGAGGCGTGTCACGGACACCCTGTATGTGGTCAACTTGGCGCTTCAGGTTTCTTCACACATTATACTTTCCTGCAAATTATATGTTCACGCCACCTTCAACGTGCCTGAATAGGCGAATAATGCGAGGCTAGAAATTATAAAATTTCTTATTTGTTTACTTTCCTTTTCTTGATAATTTCAATTTAGAGAGAAATAAAGTGAACAATTTAGTTGCCTCATTTGCCGAGGATCTCCCGTGCGCAATCAAACTTTGGTTAACTTTTTGCTGAAACGTTCAGATTAGCTATACCTACTCGTAACGTGTTACACAGGATACTGGTAATATTTGTACCTACATGGACCTTTCATGTACCAGTCTATATGATATATGTAGTCCCAAGTCTGACTTCATACCAGTGGTAATACCTATGAGATATGAGTATGTATGATAATTTAATTCATTTCACCGTGTTACGAACCTACCTATCTACTTTTCAAATGGGATTTGAAACTCGGCGGCAAAAGTTGTATGCCTATAGGTGTTGAACATGAGTATGAGTAGCAAATTTCATCAATATCCAACGAACTATCGGAGACTTATTTCGTAGCAAACAATCTACTGGACGACAGACAACGTCTTCGGGACAAAACTTTGACCTTTTGTTCAGCCAATTGTGAATTGTGCCCTAGGAGAAGCATGTTTCATTTTCATTACCAAGAGGAATGGAGATTTATTTCGTAGCAAACAATCTATGAGACGACAGGCAACCTCTTCAGGACAAAATTTTGACCTCTTGTTCAGCGAATTGTGAATTGTGCCCTAGGAGAAGCATGTTTCATTTTCATTACCAGGAGGAAGCTCCCTGGTGTCATATCTTGACAGAATCTTTCAAGCCCTGCCATTATCCTTTGCTATTCGGCCATTGTGACTATTGTTAGCTAGTCAAGCCTTAAATGATTTATGGGAAGTTCGTCTCGTCTGAAAGTTCATAGATCTCTAGATCAGTAGACCTCACTGTGTGTGATACCACCAAGAGGAAGCTCCTGGTGTCATATCTTGAGAGAATCTTTCAAGCCCTGCCATTATCCTTTGCTATTCGGCCATTGTGACTATTGTTAGCTAGTCAAGCCTTAAGTGATTTATGGGAAGTTCGTCTCGTCTGAAAGTTCATAGATCTCTAGATCAGTAGACCTCACTGTGTGTGATACCATCATTCGATCGAGACCAGCCCGTTCTCTGTTATGACATATCGGCGTAACCCATGCTATAATCAGATCTATTGAGGTCACACAGAGACAAACAATTTCATTCAGTTGTGAAGATCATTCTAGCGAGTTAACTCAGTTGTCAAATTTATCTAAAGTCCAATTTATATCGAGTTCAACCTTGAACAATATGGAGAACAAAGTGTAAACCGCATTATAGTTGCGGACTCCGTCATGCTGGGCTGTATTGCTGATTGCATCCCAGGTGACTGATGGCCGATTTTGTTTTGTTTGTGAGACGAATTTTGAACAATTTAATATCATCGTCTCATTTCACCTAGGTCAAAGGATTGGACATTTGTACATATGTTGCCAAAACTTAAAAGATTCAAATTCTGATTAAAAGGTTTTGCTTGAAAGTTGAGAACGCTTGTGGACGGAGTCCTAGAACAAATACGTGATTCTAAACTAACACCGGTGGTCTAGTTCTACAAACACAATAACCAGCCTTTGCCTAGGACCTAGGACCCAGGCACACTATTTTCACACAATTCAAATATCCTCTGGTTATTTTAGTAAAACTCTGTGCCACTCTCTAATCCTGCCGATATCTTGATGGAATGTGTGATGAGCCGTAGTATGGTGGAGAAGATAGATGCGCTAGAAATATTTCACAAGCATAATTCCGCATACGTGAACACTGGAAGACACGACTATCACGACAGTACCGAGCGTCTGATACAAATATTTGATGTATGGGCAAAATATAATTGATCTTATGTAAACTCAAATGTGAACCCATCAGCATTGATGCAACCGCTTGCAACGTCAGCCCTTTATTGTTACCTTTCTAACATGTTGCATCATGGTGTACTGGGGAACACCTCAAGATTACGTGCATCAGAAAGAGCAATCATCCTCTCGTAAAGAACTCCTTGGATCTTCGTGATATCTACATGGATCCACGCTTCATGTCTACAACCCACCCAACCTAATAATTATGCCGCCTGTCAGGATGATATTTTCCTACAGAAATTGTCCACACCAACTTCTAAATGTCCTGGAAACCTGAAACCTTTTGATCTGATAATATTCATTAATGGTTTTGCATGTGTCAACAGTGACAAAAAAAGTTGTTCATTTGCACTAACCACTACCTAATGTGATTCAAGAGATAAGAACTCTTGATAACATTGAAGTCACAAGAAAACCAGATTCACAACTGAATTCGGTGAGAGGCGAAAGAGTTTGTAAGAACTTTGCATACGTGCGTCTATAGTTTTCTGAGTAAAATATGAGGGAATATGTGTAATGCTGTTATCGCAGGTAAACACCTAGACGGGCGTCAGTTTTGCTTCCTCTTACAACCATGTTTGGGAACCCAATTGGTTTGCCCCCAACAAAATACTGGCTCTCCAGTAGCACTGAAGCATCAATCCTAAACATCTGATTGGTCAAAGTTGACTTCAGTCTGACTTGAGAGCGAAAATTTTTGTCCTTATTACGGGTAAGTTTACATCTAATGGCGTATTGAGATGCATCTCAATAAATCATTGAGTAGCTATTTAAAAAGTAATCGATTGTTTTGATTTAAATTTTTGCATCCTACCTCTTGAAATTCAGAAATGCCTGGCATATTTTTCATTGAAAGACGCATGAATTTGAACTCCTATTTTTATAAGACGCTCATTAGAAAAGGAACCAGGTGTCAATTACATGCGAAAGCAATGAGACGTTCCCCAGGAAAAAATTCTCAGGTATTGGGGGCACAGTGGTTATAGTAGGTACTAGGTACTGAGGAAGTAGTGATTAGGAAATGTGGCTCTAGGTTATAGGTTACATACATTTACCTAGTGCCTATATTAGTAGAGGAATTTCAAATGATATTATTCAAGAACATACGAAGCAGGATCAACTTTTTCGAGGTGTTGATGATTTTGATAGGTTCTACCGTACATTTCTTCGCTCTTATTCAAAGTGACGACAGGTGGTAAATTAGGCAAATTAGCAAACATGATATAGTTCACTGATCACTTAATTTTAAATTCAGTGATTAAACTAAAAGTTTATTGAGAGACTAGTATAGCTCATTGGGTCATTTTGAATTGATTTTTCTCGTGTTCATTGCTATTGCCTTCTTCGTCAGAGCAGAGATTAAATCATTGGACATCACCAACAAACACACCTTGTGAGTTCTGCTCATCAGAAATGAAGCAACTCATCAAATGGGATTGGTTTGAAATAATCTCTAATCATTTCATTTCACATGTCCATACGAAACGAGGCCAAATCAAAATCACCAATGAAGTCTGTCAGTCATATATCTTCCTTGCTGTATCCTGTGTACTTGTCTGAAATTGAGGTTTCCTCAAGATGTCTTTAATTCAGATCAGCGGTGCTTGACCTGATAGCCACAGTTTGAATATCTTCTTTAGCCCAATGTAATAATTTTGTAAATGCAGTTTCTTTGTGTTATTATGTCACAACTTTGGTGCTCACTGCAGCATTGTAGGATTTTCTCAATATCTCAATAATCCTAAAATCCAATATTCACCTACCATGCTGGCACCGGTCGCTATGCGCATTATATGTCATAGCTACTCATTTTCCTCACGAGGCTGAGTGGGCCCCGCAACAGCCAGTCACGGAATCAATCATTTGGATGATACAAATTTCTTGACCCCGCCGGGAATCGAACCCGGGTCTCCCGCGTGCAAGGCGAGCGCAGTGACCACTACGCCATGGACGAAAATAAATAAACAAACCATGGTAGTAACAACAACAAACAATTAATTGATCAAAGCGTCCTCAACAGAGCCGTGTAGAAAATGAAGAAATTGAGCCTAGTATTTTTTCTGCGATGCATAGTGGGAGCAGAACACCCTAAATCGTGGCCATAAATAAAGTATGGGAACCAATTATGAAATTCATAGATATTGGTATTGATATAGATCAGTATATTCATGGTAAAAATTTGGTGGTGATATCTATAATTTTGAGGACAAAAATCGCTTTATTAGCTTAACGGTTAGGGATATCAAACTTTTTTTATACATAGAATAAAATTTGTCCATTTTTGAACTTTAGGTATACAATTTTACTAACTGGCGGATAATTTCAGACTGATGGAGTTTGTGCCGCCCAACAAACGCTCGGACGAGTACTTCAGTTTCTATGAGTTTGATTAGCTTTCATTATCAAGTTCATTGAATATCTTGGTTCTGTTAGTTGTGATATAGGATTTTAAAAGTATCCAGCTTTTTTGCCTCAAGCTCAGCAATATGTAAGTATGACTAATTACTTCACCAGTAAGGACAATAACAATATTGAAGTAATGGAAGATAAGTGGACAGAAGAACATCCTAATAACATGGAGGCAATACCCAACCCATATGTACCTAGGTCAAATACGGTTTTATGTCTAGAAATGTCCAAAAAGTGTCCAACTCAAAGAATTTGTTCGAACCAACCAAAGAATCCAAAGAACAGAAATGAAACGAAAATGTTCCATTCTCTTGTGAAGGATCTTTCTCTTTTTCCTCTCCAATATTGTCAGAGAACTCGGGTAACTCGGGTTTAAGTTCGCTCTAATATTACAGAGTATTATCCTGTCTGATGTTTATTCTGTCCTTCTTTCCCCTAAGTCCCCCCCTATCCCCTATCCCCTATCCCTTTCCTCTAAGTTCCCCTATAGGGTGAGTGTACCATTTATTCGCCCACCTAAAAAACGTACCATTTATTGGCCCACCTGCCCACATTTATTTTTCTAATTTTTGTTTTTATGACTACAATTTTTGAATAGCACTGGTTCGATAGCAGTCTTTAAGCCCTTTCTTTTGATGAAATTGGATCTTGCAAAAGTTCGTCCAGTTCAGACTTATGTGGCGTATGGTACAGGTGGGCCAATAAATGGTACGTTTTTTAGGTGGGCGAATAAATGGTACACTTACCCTATTTCATATTTGTTGTCATATTTGAACTCTGAACCAAGGATGCCATGTATTTGAAGAAGTACAGGCGACTCAGTGATTTATATGTTGCTGAACTTTTGTAATTAATCAGTTTTGAGTTTGAACAGCTACCACGAACTCAACGGCCAAAAATTCACGTTTTTAATAGATTTAATTATTGTACTACAATCCGTTAATTACCAATTTTTCATACTTCAGTGAAGAGCAGACAGTCACATTATTCACCCATGTATCTCAACAAGAACAAACCCTACGCATTAATGACAATGTATCTCAATATGATCCAACTCAACACAATAATAATTACATCAAAGCAAGTCGGAGAGGATGCAGGAGGATTAGCCACACAGGCCGAGCGAGCGCTGTGTGCAATAAATTAGTCAAATAGTCACATTATTTCATAATAGGAAGACTAGCGTGATTCCCACATGGGCTGTGTGACTCACCTGAGTGTAGGTAGTTCACATCAACAATCACTCCAGCCTTGACAGATACTATCGGAGACCTGGCAGCAGAATGTATACTTCTTACTTGGGAATAAATTCACTTGAATTCTCGTCGAGAGTGAACTTGAAATAATGTTGATCATGCAAGTTGTGCCTCCACTGCACTTTATACATATTTGCATTCAATGTATTTCTATTGGAATCAGACGGCCCGGTTCTTATTCATGCCTCCATTGGTGTGCAAGTGTATTTTATATTGTGTTGAAAACTTCAACGTTGTGTTCAACATGGGAAATTATGAGTGCTTATTTATGTATGTACCTATAGATCTGATCCTATCCTTAGAAATACATCGAAGAAATCATGGTCATTCATAACTGTGGGGGTGTGTAGTCATGGTTTACAAGTGTATTTTATATTGTGTTGAAAACTTCAACGTTGTGTTCAACATGGGAAATTATGAGTGCTTATTTATGTACCTATAGATCTGATCCTATCCTTAGAAATACATCGAAGAAATCATGGTCATTCATAACTGTGGGGGTGTGTAGTCATGGTTTAATGTATTTTCCATGCTTTTCACGAACCTTCCTTTCATCGTTACCTTTTCCTTTAGTTTTATTTATGACCTTTTATAAATAGCAGTTTCATTGACTAATCCTTGGTGCTTGGACGTGTGGCTGTGTTGATAATTATTTATACTCTCTTCTTCAGGTATTTCTAGTTTCCAATGACACCGTGTAACATCTGGGAAGTATAAAGTTCTCCTTGTACGTGGGTGACATGTTCGTCATGTTGTGGCCTTGATGTGAAATGCTCGGGTCTTGTTTTAATTACTCCATCCAGTCCAGTCTTGAACTTTGCACTAATCCCAATGACTGTAACAAGTCACGATGCCGATCAAGCACTCCGACCATTTTATGACATTTTTGTTCCATTGATTGGCTGTGATGAGGGGGGTAGCACACCTCCGAAATGACCTTACTTGTGTGATATCTTTATTAAAACGTTGGACATGCCTGGTGTATTGCTTATACTATCTTGAATCATCTGATATGCTGCCTGTTACTTGTTGGACTGGAATGGTTGCCAACTCAATTTGTTGTAGCATTTTGCCATGAAAGCTATCTGGGTGTATCCGCTATCTCCCTTGTATCTTTGGTTAATACCAACTTCTTTTGTTTGTGGGAAACAGACTTTGTACACTTTTTGGTAGTATGTGAGTAATGGTTCCAATTATTCTTTTGTTGGTCCAACTGTAACTTCATAGGTGTTTGATTTTATTTAAACACTTGGAATTGTCGATTGTTATTTTTGCAAAAATAAATAATATTAAAATAAACTATTTATTCTTGATAAAATATGAAGTAGATATAACTATAAAGTGTACTGTAGGTAAAACACATGTTGTGTCTCAACTCATTTATTATGCTTGTAAATTATTCACAAGAATGCGTTTCATTAGTTCAGTAAAATAAAATTAATTTCTGTCTACGTCGACACAATTAGACAGACAATGTTGCAAAATTATTGTTATTAAACGTTAATTTAATTACATTCAGCCGTCCGGTTTGATGCACTGTGGTTTTAGTTGCAAACGTGAGTTTTTTACTTGTGTGTAACAGTTAGTCTTTATTGTGTAAGCCAGTGTCACAAATGTCTTATCATGTCTCATCCCAAGTGAGGCAAAATGGTTCTAAGTTAAGCCATAACATGTGTTTTAATTCGCGGAAAATGATTTGCCAAGTCTTCTTTTTACTTTTTCTTGGAACGAGCAGCGAATATGAAAAGGAACGCATCCAATTCATATTCCATATTGTCCTCTTTCATTTCTCAATCACTCCACATGAAACACTTGTATCTGTCTCTTTAGTCTCTGCCGAGGTAGCTCGTGCATGGAGATACGGGGTACAGGTAGGTCTGATTTGCATTCAACCGAAGTGAACACGTTACCGAAGATAACCTCCCTGTGTCAGGGATGACCAACGTGAGAGTTTGAGACATTTGTTTTTTGTGGACCAGAAGTGGTAAACAGAAGACTGTCAAATGTCGAAGTCCTGCCGAATGAAATCTCCAATCAAGTCATTGCTCGATTCCGCCATTAGTAGAGCTTCAATTATAACGTTATAATTTTTGCAGACCAAATCCTGTGTCTCCGCTAAGATCGAACCTGCGTTCTCCTGTTTACCAGGTTGGTGAATACCTTGACTGCTGTGCCACCGAGGCAGGTTGTATTCCTGCATACTTTGTAACGAAGTGCTGGAGTTGTTTCGCAGCCAATTCTGGGTTGAAACTTGTGCGCTGGGTCTCGAGAAAAGGGAGCGGCCAAGCTGCAAAAAGTTCCCTGTTCCGTGCCCTACACCACCTCCCCTGGTAGATTGGCAATTATAGTCACCGTGGTGCTGTACCTATGGTGGTAATTGCCACTCAAAGAAGTTGGAAATCCCTGTTCCGTGCCCTACACCACCTCCCCTGGTAGATTGGCAATTATAGTCACCGTGGTGCTGTACCTATGGTGGTAATTGCCACTCTCGGTATTGATAAAGCACACACCCAGATAACTCAGGCTATTAAACGACCCGGGCGAATGAATTGCAACTGAGGGCAGACTTTAACGAGACCTTGGGAGTCTGATGATGTCGGTGCATAAATGAGTTAACACTCATTGATAAACGTGAAAGGCTTTGAACTTTTTAACCCTTTTTGAGGCTTTTAACTTTCAGTGCCTAAAAAATAGGTGATATGTTCTCGTTTTGTGAACTTAATGTGCTTTGTGAACTAGATAATTTTTAAATGGTTCGAATGAGTTGGTAGCTTGGTAGTACTGAATTTTGAATCATTTCTTTCCATTGTCAGTTCGTACAATGCCAATTGGGGTTTCAGAGTACTAATATTTTCTTTCCTTTTCTATTTGTTTCAGGTGAGTGTCTCCCGGTTTTGAAATATTCAGTTCATGAAATAGAATAGACATCTTGACGTTCGCGCATTGGGGTTTCAGAGTACTAATATTTCCTTTCCTTTTCTATTTGTTTCAGGTGAGTGTCTCCCGGTTTTGAAATATTCAGTTCATGAAATAGAATAGACATCTTGACGTTCGCGCCCCTCCCGGTACGCTTGATATGTAATGCAGTTTATTTTAAAAGTTGGAGCATGTGGTAAGGTTGTGACGTTTTGCTTGATTCCGAATCCCTTTCAAAGCTCAAATGTAAAAGCATATGTAGGTAATTTTCTTGCTAGGCTGGGCGTTGTTCTTATTAAAGGCAGGTGCCGGGTCCACAGTCGCTTAACCAATAGTTAACAGGCATCAGTTGATATGCCCAAAGTTGGCTACACAATGAAAATATTAATTTGCATTTACCTAAGAGCAAACTGATATTTCTATAGTTATTTTTGCATTCCAGAGTCACAGAATGTGGTTCTGATGAAATTCGGAGCGAAGGAGATGGATGTCTTTTTAAATTGTTCACTTAGCCATCTATTATTAGCTTCTTAGTTTGGATTGCGAATTGTCATGGTTTTTGTCATTGTGTTTTGGGTACCAAATTGGAGTGAAGAAGAAATGTTTCAAGACTTGGGATGCAAGGTCATCCACAAATTGTTCACTTAGCCATCTATTATTATTAGCTTCTTAGTTTAGATTGCAAATTGTCATGGTTTTTGTCATTGTGTTTTGGGTACCAAATTGGAGTGAAGAAGAAATGTTTCAAGACTTGGGATGCAAGGTCATCCACATTATTTTTGTTAGATATGAGATAAACTAAAATCCCACCTAATGAGTTGATTACAAAATGCATACTACATAGAACATAATGTGCAATAAATGGACATACCTGCTGTAGGTTTTGCGAGATTATCATATTATCCTAGAAATTGAAAGTGAACTCCGTTTTTGACAGTCTTTGTAAGATTATGATGGCGATCATCATACGATGCAGGAATCGAAAAATTGTTACTTCTCTGATTGATGTCTTTATCAGGAGCCATATTCAGCCTGATTTGTTATCTTCTCCACTGCTAATGGAAATAATTACCGTCGATGATTGTTCAAGTATTTCCAATGTAAACTCAGACAATGAAAAGTATTTCCTGTCAAATAATATTGGATGCAAATACTTCTGCCCAAAGACCACAGTGCTTGGCAGAACAAGTTTCGAATTCAGATTCAGAGTAGTATCAAATGATTTGATTCTAATTGTATGTGTGGAGAAGGTCAAGAGGTCCAAAGTTCTCACCAAAGTCCAATACTGTTTTGCATTCTACTATCCTGTTTTCCTCATTCACAAGCAAGTGGGAAAATTTAAACTAATGCTTGGTTTGAGCTTATAACACCGGACAAAAGTGTTTCTCTACTCAATGATTCGGTTTGGTTTATTTACCAACACAAGATCGTTTTTTGCAATCATCACAACTATTCCCCTATGTGTTGCAATGCAATCCTCCGCCAGTATTTTATCCATCTGAGCGTAACACTTGGCTTATTATGCATTTGTCAGCGAAGGTTAGTAAGTTAGTACCTATTCATGGGCTTGGAGGGTGGGTAACAAAATTTTATGTGGTAAAGTTGTGGATTTCCTGGATGGCACTTTGAACTTTTTGGTACAGGGTTAGTAAGTTAGTACCTACCTCCTATTCATGGGCTTGGAGGGTGGGTAACAAAATTTTATGTGGTAAAGTTGTGGATTTCCTGGATGGCACTTTGAACTTTTTGGTACATACACTTTGAAAAATTCCTCGAAATAATGAAAAAAATTAAGTAGAAAAATCCACTTTAGAAATGAGATTTTGCCTTTTAATAGGCTTCACCAAAAGCTTCATTTACTCAAAGCTCACCTAATCGTGACAGTCAAAGTCTATCAATTCAAGCGTGTGTGATTCCTGTTAGGTAAGTCCACTGAATTGGCCAAAGACACGAGTCTCTGACAGGCGGCATCTCATTAATTTGTCCTCTCGTATCGCGTCACCTAGGGCCTCGACAGGTTAATGAGTTCGTCTTGTCCTCTGTATACTGGCAAGACAACTTGTCCTATCTCGAGACAGATCTCGCGGTGTGTCTGTCTGCATAATCATAATAATTGTATAATTGTCTCGTTGCACTTGTGATTCATGTGACTAATTTATGTCTCGCACTGATGTAATTGACTCCGGCAGCGGCAGTGGTGTGTCTGCACTCAATGAGGTGGGGTCATGAGCATTATCGATGGAAATTTTATGACTTTTCTGGAAAGCCTTCCAGATGCACAATTCCTTGAGTAAGGAACTTTACATGTATAATTGGACCTATTTATATTTCGGTCCTCCGACCTCCGATGCGGATCTTGAAGCTATCGGAAGATGAGTTTTTCTGATATGTGTCCTACGATATTATCATAACCCCTATCTGTAGAATACCGAGAACTTTTACTTTACTTTCCGTGTCCCCTTTGACCAATGACCGTGTCAGATTCTCCTCTTCCAGTATTCTGATCGCCGCATCATTTGCTAGCAGCCGGTCTTGTTCACTGCAGGTAGTACCTACGTTTGGGCAGACGAGAAGATGGGCCTCGTCTTGAATAGATCCACTTACATATCTCAATAATTATTGATCTTATTGCGAATTAATATTTACTAGGCTCCGCCACGACTCGGGTGGTAGATCTGTCTACTAGATTACCATTTCTCAGACGGTTGCCTCATTTGCCGAGGATCTCCCGTGCGCAATCAAACCTTGGTTATCTTTTTGCTGAAACGTTCAGATTAGCTATACCTACTCGTAACGTGTTACACAGGATACTGGTAATATTTGTACCTACATGGACCTTTCATGTACCAGTATATGATATGTGTAGTCCCAAGTCTGACTTCATACCAGTGGTAATACCTATGAGGTATGAGATATGAGTATGTATGATATTTAATTCATTTCACCGTGTTACGAACCTACCTATCTACTTTTCAAATGGGATTTGAAACTCGGTACATGGACCTTTCATGTACCAGTATATATGATAATTATGTAGTCCCAAGTCTGACTTCATACCAGTGGTAATACCTATGAGATATGAGTATGTATGATATTTAATTCATTTCACCGTGTTACGAACCTACCTATCTACTTTTCAAATGGGATTTGAAACTCGGCGGCAAAAGTTGTATGCCTATAGACCCAAGTCCCATTTGTTATATCAGATGAGAGTTGCTAAATTGTAATTTGTTTTCGGACAAGAATAACTATGTAAGATAAACATGTTACGCCGCTCATCAAGAGCAAGGTGTAATAAGTTATAGTTTCTATTCCATTACATATGTTGCTACATTTCTATATTAAGGTACATAAATTAATAGGCTACACGTTGTTTTATAGATGACATAGAATTGCCGCTTTCAGAAGCAGCTTTGCTTGGCCAGATTACCTATAATGAATGTAGAGACCCCTGTACAATGTATTAATGTAGATATGAGCACCTTTAGTACAAAGTTTGTAATCAGGGCTGTCAAAAGTATGGGTCCGTGGACCGTGATTGGCTCGCGAGACTATTCTAATGGTACTATTGATGTGTTTAGTTCTTTCTGAATTTGCAAAAAGTTCTTGAACAGACGAACACCTAAACTGTGTCCACACATAATTCACGGTCGTCTATCGATGTCAACTGAAACCGTCCACTCTGCCTCGATAACATGGATTCCCCTCGTCGATCGACGGCCGTCGACTATTTGTGGACACAGCTTAAGAGACACCTACAGCCTCACATACATAACTCTACAAAGGCATAATTAAAATTTAATCCAGAAAATTTCACCTGCCTATTACCTCTTTGTAAATTTATTAAACCAGGAAATTTCACCTGCCCCTTATACATAATGTCTGAGAGACTGGTCAGCCCTCTTTTAATGTGTCTTAATTTGAACTAGCCTATTTTATCAGTAAGTTGGAATGAGTTTTATCAGCAAAGTAGACTATTAACATGAAAGGAGAATAGAGCCTTTGCATACGGCCTACTGTAATTAATCTCAGAACGGTAAAATCAAGTTCACAAAACACTACATTAACGTCCAAAATATTGATAAAGTTACCGTAACTCGTTGACCGATTGCCCTTGTTCGTCATTTATTCCTGAAACCAAACAAGTCTGGTCCTAATGATACCTAAAAGAAGATCTAAAATATACCTAGTAATTTTGATGCTAAAGTTTTATTAGTGGAGCCTATTCCTTAATAATCTCCATAGTACATTGCTATTTTTGTAGGCTACAGTTTTCAAATTAAAGGGGAACTATTCCTACAGAAAACTGCGAAAGAGCTCCAGATACATACAGGAAATGTGGAGAAATGCCTTTTTGGAACGTCTTTGAAATTTCAAACTTTCAAGTGCCTCTTTCGGTCTTCTATTACCTACACCTATAATATTGTATGCCACTCTTGAGCATAGATTCTACACTATTAGTAATATCCTCAAGTACCATGAGCCATAAGGTAAGGTACTTATAGCTCTATGAATAATGTCTCTCAAGTATTCACACATTATGTTGGTATAGGGGGGGATAAACGCTCTTGTGTCGAGTGTTGTCAGCTAACCAAACATGGAGCTAATTTAATACATATGGACCTGAAGATATAAATAAGATAGTCAAGTGGGGTACCTGGTACTTCTATATTTGCTGGTTGAGGGGCAGGATCAGGTATAGATCTCAGAGAGTTGGTAAGTGAGTGACTATCAACTTCGGGTGTTTGGATACACGATGGCTTCATTTCAGGTTTGCTTCTGGTGTAAAGAACCCATTTTCTACCACTTTTTATCAGGTTTTCAGAGAAAGATGGGAAAGTTCCCAAAGAATTTAAGCTATCTTGCTGTTAATAGTCCAGTTTTTGTAAGTTCGGAAGCAGAAGTCATCAGGTTATCGCTAATGGCTATATTTTAGACAGATGTACTAATTTCTTACATTTTCTTTGTTTCAGGTATGTAGACAAAATCAGCCAGCTTTAATACATCTGGCCAACTGCGGTATCCGCGGTTTGTTCGCGGTATCCGCGGTTTGTTCGCGGTATTCGCGTTTTGTTCGCGGTATCTGCGGTTGTTCGCGGTATCCGCGGTTTGTTCGCGATATCCGCGGTTTGTTCGCGGTATCCGCGGTTTGTTCGCGGTATCCGCGGTTTGTTCGCGGTATTCGCGTTTTGTTCGCGGTATCCGCGGTTTGTTCTCGGTATCCGCTGTTTGTTCGCGGTATCCGCTGTTTGTTCGCGGTATCCGCGGTTTGTTCGCGGTATCCGCGGTTTGTTCGCGGTATTCGCGTTTTGTTCGCGGTATTCGCGGTTTGTTCGCGGTATTCGCGGTTTGTTCGCGGTATCTGCGGTTGTTCGCGGTATCCGCGGTATTCGCGGTTTGTTCGCGGTATTCGCGGTTTGTTCTCGGTATCCGCGGTTTGTTCGCGGTATCCGCGGTTTGTTCTCGGTATTCGCGTTTTGTGCGCAGTATCCGCGGTTTGTTCGCGATATTCGCAGTTTTGGGTTCGATCTCAGGCAAACGCAGATTTTTTTCAGCTCTTTTTTTTTACCGCAAATAATTGATGAAACCAAAATTTTCGCCTGCGGCCGGTCCTAAAATTTTTAGTTTCTATAGATTGTATAGTTCACAATTTTTGCCTGCGGCGTTGTTCCTCATTCTTTTCGTGTTAGCCTTCATCCCCCAGGATGTGTGAATGTGTAGACCGAAAAATTACAAAAAAATGGGGCGCAGTTATTTCATGTGCAAATGGAGGACTTAAGCCCTTACTCTAGTCACTCTAGTGGAATGAAAAAAGATTGGAGAATTAATGTTGAACAGGCTTGGGAGCATTACTTGAAGAAGAAAAAAAATCTGTTGTGACGCAGTGGGAATAGGGTGGAAAATCTTGAAAAAGTAGACTGGAAATTTGGAAAAAATATGGAAAACCGAGAAAAGTGAGGGGATTTTATTTTTCCATTTTGGTAAAAACCCTGAATATCTTACATCTAGTACTTTTAGGTTCCCTTTTCGAAGGTTATTTAATTGTTTTATCAGTTTTGAAACTTCAAGTAGGTATTAAAGCTCCACCCTAAGCAAATTGATTTCAAATTTTCAACTGATCTGAATCCGCAAAATAACCTAAATTCAAATTTGCTACAAAATCTTGAGTTGTCAACATTGAACATTCGAATGGTCACCAAAATTTATAATCTGCTGATCCTAATCTATTTAACAAATGAGAACTCTGTCTTTCAGTTCATCTGTCCGCACTATTGGAAAGGATCAATCCATTTTTTGTGGCAAACCCTTTTCTTTACCTATTTTCCAATTGAACTGTATGCCAATACTTCTCCAGATTTCATTATTCATACTCTTCTTTGAATTGTCTTTGGAATTTCAATATTAGGTAATTCAGCTTAGAATGACATACCTAAATATAATCTCCCTCCCTGTATGAACCAAGTTGATCTATTTCTAATGAGAGAGAAGGAATATGTATATTTTCTCCCATGATATATTTCGTTACATGCTATATTAACATACTCGTTGTACATGTCAGCTGAGATAACTACTCATGCATCTCTGGAACCATGATACAGCGAGGCGCTATTAAGTAAATTGACAGAAAGCTTCAGCAAATATCCTGTTGAAGAGGGACATGTAATTCATGTTTCTTCAGAAAAGATTTCAGGCGGATTCAAATTACCAATTGATTGAATTTTGATAAATTTAATATTTTTGGAACATTCTGAGAAATTTTGAAATAGATTTAATGAAGACTCTTAAAGACCGTGACCAAAAGCTCATTTCTACCAAATGTCAAATTTTACGGCTTAGATATTAGTACACGATATGTGGACAAAGGATGATATTTAGAAAGTAATATGAGATGGATAAATGATTTTAAAAGATGAGTCAATTTTGACACTCAAAATGCATAAACTTATGGATAATGGATCCAGAACATGTTTATTACTTTATTATGCATTTAACGGATTACTCTTATTCACACCCACCCAGACCACACAGGAAACTGGACACCTGAAACCACCAAAGGTTAAGGTTAACGTATTTATCTAATAGTCTCCAGTATCCTTTAATATCTAATACCTAATTGTGAGTGATAGAACACGTTACCGAAGATAATCTCCCTGTGTCAGGGATGACCAACGTGAGAGTTTGAGACATCCGTTTTTTATGGACCAGAAGTGGTAGACAGAAGACTGTCAAATGTCGAAGTCCTGCCGAATGAAATCTCCAATCAAGTCATTGCTGGATTCCGCCATAATTTCCCCCGTCATTTTCATAAGTGGAAGGTCTTCATCGATTCTTCTGTGATAAGTCACCTATTCGCGGTTTGCTCGTGGTATTCGCGGATGGCTCGCGGTATTCGCGGATTGTTCGCGGATTGTTCGCGGTATTCGCGGATTGTTCGCGTTATCCGCGGTTTGTTCGCGGTATCCGCGATTTGTTCGCGGTATCCGCGATACATTGATTTCAAATTTTCAACTGATCTGAATCCGCAAAATAACCTAAATTCAAATTTGCTACAAAATCATGAGTTGTCAACATTGAACATTCGAATGGTCACCAAAATTTATAATCTGCTGATCCTAATCTATTTAACAAATGAGAACTCTGTCTTTAACACAGTCTCTAATTTTCGTTTTGAATTTCAAGGACGACTAAAAATATCCTCATTATGTTGATTTAGGATGTTAAACTAAATTTTTACTTCTCGTATACATAGTAGCTCGACACAGTCTCTAATTTTCGTTTTGAATTTCAAGGACTATGTTGTATCCTAAAAATATCCTCATTATGTTGATTTAGGATGTTAAACTAAATTTTTACTTCTCGTATACATAGTAGCTCCCTGATATTACTGTTGCTCGTACATAGTAGCTCCCTGATATTACTGTTACCTACTGTAATTAATCTCAGAACGGTAAAATCAAGTTCACAAAACACTACATTAACGTCCAAAATATTAATAAAGTTAACGTAACTCGTTGACCGATTGCCCTTGTTCGTCATTTATTCCTGAAACCAAACAAGTCTGGTCCTAATGATACCTAAAAGAAGATCTAAAAAGCTTTATTATTGCATCTTTTTATAATTGATACAGTGGGAGGAGAGGGCAATAACTAGTAAAACATCCTTGTAATTGAAATGTAGATATCGTCCAATAAGTTATATTTCGCTCTTTCTCTACTTCATGTACAATATTAAAATGATAACCGTGTCTCATTTAAAGGCATTTGACAGTTTTGACAAATGTCTTTGCCGTGTGGGTCTAGATCAAGTTCTCCATGGCTCATAAGTAGAATAGTTATGTCACCCTATTGATCACCCCGTCTCTCTATGAATGTAAAAAACCACAATGCATCTCATTAGAATTCAAGCACCTGACATCCATCCGAGACACAAAAGCGTCATCTCTCGTTGTCATGGTAATGCAGACGATTCTTCTCCCCAGAAAGGAAACGAACTCAGGTACCCAGGATGTGAGTCAGAGTCCAGTCAGATTCTCAGGTGCGACACGATGCATATTTCATGTCAGGACATCTCATTAGAATTCAAGCACCTGACATCCATCCGAGACACAAAAGCGTCATCTCTCGTTGTCATGGTAATGACGATTCTTCTCCTCAGAAAGGAAACGAACTCAGGTACCCAGGATGTGAGTCAGAGTCCAGTCAGATTCTCAGGTGCGACACGATGCACATTTCATGTCAGGAATTAATTTATCAAAACTGTCGTCACGGCGAGATTCGAAAACAAGTATTGACGATTGTGGTGAAATAACTTGTGAAGAAGTTTTAGATTCTGAGGGTCTGTAGACTTCGGGCGAGGGCCCATGTTGTGTTACAAGATAAGTGAATCAACTGTGGGGGAATTGTAGCAAAGTCCTAAATTGGATGACCAACGTGAGAGTTTGAGACATTCGTTTTTTGTGGACCAGAAGTGGTAGACAGAAGACTGTCAAATGTCGAAGTCCTGCCGAATGAAATCTCCAATCAAGTCATTGCTGGATTCCGCCATTAGTAGAGCTTCAATTATAACGTTATAATTTCTTCAGACCAAATCCTGTGTCTCCGCTAAGATCGAACCTGCGTTCTCCTGTTTACCAGGTTGGTGAATACCTTGACTGCTGTGCCACCGAGAGTCCTAAATTACTCGTACATATGTATGTAGTTGCTGAATTCTTCCGTAAAACAGGTAAGCCATTGCAAATTTACTTTTGGTTTTGTCACATTTTACTGTGGTTTGAATTTCGAATTGCCGAAATGTTACTGTCAGCTGTCAATTAAATAGGTTCTAATTGCGATCAATTGTTGCTGAATTCTTCCGTAAAACAGGTAAGCCATTGCAAATTTACTTTTGGTTTGTCACATTTTACTGTGGTTTGAATTTCGAATTGCCGAAATGTTACTGTCAGCTGTCAATTAAATAGGTTCTAATTGCGATCAATTCAAGTCGTAATTAATACTAAATGAGCAGTGGGCTCTTTTTATCTCAAACCGCCCGTGTCGCCTATACTTGTGATTTCGCAATGGGTTTATTTCGCTCTCGGTATCTTCTGACTCATAGATATCTTGTTTAGGACGGCCGCTCTCCTAATTAGATGTGACAATAAGGTGGGCCACTCCTTTAACGAGTCGTAATTAATACTAAATGAGCAGTGGGCTCTTTTTATCTCAAACCGCCGTGTCGCCTATACTTGTGATTTCGCAATGGGTTTATTTCGGTCTCGGTATCTTCTGACTCATAGATATCTTGTTTAGGACGGCCGCTCTCCTAATTAGATGTGACAATAAGGTGGGCCACTCCTTTAACACCGGACCTTGTGTTACACATTAGGCGAACTTTGCGGTAGATATAAACTACTCCTTGTGTTTGTAATGAGGCATGTAAACGAAGACATAACTTGTTCGCGAGATAAGTAGGTAGAAACATTTGTGAATTATAACAATGAGATACAGGGTGTCACTTGGGGTGAAGTACACTATACAGTAGTTACAGCGACCAGAGGGCCTTCATTCACACCCGCAAAGATTCCTTGTGTCATAAATCTTCAGCAAACCATTGATTATCATCACCTCACTGTGGCACCAAGTTCTACAAATAGAACCCCCTCCTTTTACTGCTGCAAATAGATGAACATTAAAAAACTTGCCGACCGCGCCTCCCCAATGCCCATCCTGTGTCCCCTGTCATATGGGACATTTCCGCCGGAGCCTTGAACCGGAGTGATTTTTCCTATTATTGGAACAATGGGATTGGCAGCGCTTTGGCCTTGGAGAAAACTGAGGAATTACAAACAATTGAGACGAGACTCACCGCTAATGTTAACCTGAACTGTATCTTGCTTGATCTCGGCTAATGATTAATGGACTTGGACCAATATGTAGATATCTCTCGGTAGTCTACGAATATTTACTTACATAATTATAATATTCAACTGAATACAAATGGCCTGGTATGTTTCATTCGAAAGAGTTGAAATTCTAGCAAAATATGCAGGCTGACCTTAAGCCTGATGGGAAGTCTTATGGGGGAGGAAAATACTAAAACAATTTATTATAATAAATTAATTAATAACTGTCATACAAAATGAGTTCACTGTCGTCACGTCACCGTCAGTCGATTTAGTAATTTCAAGAACCCTAGCAATTTAACTTCATAAAGCCAATATATTAAATAATGAAAGAAACGTGAAAGTATTTTAAGAAGTTTTTTATTCAGCAAATAAACATAAATAATTTCGTATGAAACAAAAGACGAGGGTCAGAAGTCAAAAGAGGAAGCTTGTAGCTTGGGAGCAAAATAAATGGGAAGCTTTTTTATACAAATGTGGAATGTCATTTATCTCTCGAAAATTTGTTGAAATATGCTGAATTCCTGAAGGTCCATTTTATCAAAGTACGCGCGCCTGATCCTTTAAAATTTAATGTTGCCCAGGTTCATGCTCGGCTGCACAATTTGTACAGGCATCGTATTAAGATGCACATTAGTGCAGTTTTTTCGTTGCAAGGATACACATTTGTATGAAAATATTTTATAATGTATTTAACTGTTCATTTTATCTTATTTAATAACAGTTTAACAGTTTTTTTATACCCGTACTTAAGACAAAGCGTACAGGGTGGTCTTCCGTAGAGGTCGCCTGAGCTTTTTATTGGTTTTATGAGTTCCTCTTAGCCTCTTACTCTAAGGTTAATCTAGTAGTCTGGTTACTATGCATGAAATATCGTGCCTAGCCCTCTTCAGGAACAGAGATCATTGTACTTGCATCTTCATCATGCAATAATTATGACACCGGTTGTACTTGGAAGGAAAAACTTCTCATGTAAGGTTCTAAAATTTCCTACTTATTAATACTAACCTTACTTATCCGGATCAAAAATGTTAAGGTAGACTTTCTTCGTGATACCTATGTTAGCTAATACCACCAGTAAGGTTTCCTAATTTCAATCCTCAAGACCATTTGTCACCTTGTTTTCAAACCACGGCGCACGGTGTCACCTATCTCTGTGGTTGAGATCGAAGTTACTTTCGGTATCTTTCATCTTACACACGCCTGTCAGTACGAGTATATGGCGCGAAATACTCAGGTAACCATGAGGAATACCGCAACTTTCCATGGTTTCATAACCTACTGCGGAATGGTTGGGCCTCGTAGAGGTATTTCAAAACTTCTCGCCCGTATTCTGGCCCTAGATGAACACTATGAACAGATGTATGAGGGTGGTATTGAACACACTAGTCTGTTGTCTGTATGTGATACACAACAGGTACCGTATAAAATTCTATTTCGTCCATTTCTGTTACATCTTACAATCTACGAATCAAACATTCCAAGCCCTGAATGGGGTCCACTGACATCTCCGGGTATGACAAGGGCGTAAGGCCAGCCACTCACTATAAGGTTAAATCCTCATATCTCTCATATCAATGTGAATCTTGTGAATGAATCAACATTCCTCTCTGAGTGAATGGCGCCAGTGCCATTTCCAGTTCAATGATCGACGTACGATATTTCCGCCAGTGGAATTCGCGAAAACCCACACAGACTGGCCCTTCCGCCTTGTATTGAAATTCATATAAATAGTTTTCGGCCATGGTACTCACTTGGTGAGGAAGTCGCCTCGTTAATATTCCAGTCACTCATATCTTCCTCTGAGTTTACAACTTGTGGACGTTACATCCGGGGCAAGAATCAACGCTACCAACATTCTCATGAGTGGCACTGTTTTTCGTAAGGAATGAGTTGATTAAATATTGTTAGTGGGTTTAACATTGGTTTTCCAGGGAGAAAATTGTCCAACCGGGGACCTTAGTTAGCGGCTGTATAACCATAGAAGCACTCTCCTTTGCTAACTGGCGTACCAGACAAACGAACGTAAATATAGATAAACTAAATACAATACATACAACAGTATAGTAAATACAATATGTCCAGTCCAATTTAAACTTAACCTCAATTCGTTCCTGGCATTAGAAAATGCACTCCACATTGAAGAGGCAAGAATGGATCGCAAATAGAACAACCTAATTATAACACAAGAAGTTCCTCCTTTACTGAGACTGTAAAGTAAGTTCTCTACATAACACCAAACACCTCTACACGTGACCCACAGAGTAGCAAATAGTCAAAGACAGCACGATCCATGTGTTTTTCCCATCATCTCGTAATAGTGTCGTAGAGGTATTTCAAAACTTCTCGCCCGTATTCTGGCCCTAGATGAACACTATGAACAGATGTATGAGGGTGGTATTGAACACACTAGTCTGTTGTCTGTATGTGAAACATAATTATGTATGTCCTACTTATATTCCTGAGGTTTTTGAAAATTTGTCCATTTTGCTCTCTTCCTAAGCCTCTAAAAGTGTTTTCCATGGCGTGGCGTAGGTTCATCGTATTTTCTCCAATAACTACAAAAGGTGCGTACTTGCCTATCTAGATAGGTAGTTGTGTTTACAACGTTATCAGTCAAATCTTTCCGGGTATGACAAGGGCGTAAGGCCAGCCACTCACTATAAGGTTAAATCCTCATATCTCTCATATCAATGTGAATCTTGTGAATGAATCAACATTCCTCTCTGAGTGAATGGCGCCAGTGCCATTTCCAGTTCAATGATCGACGTACGATATTTCCGCCAGTGGAATTCGCGAAAACCCACACAGACTGGCCCTTCCGCCTTGTATTGAAATTCATATAAATAGTTTTCGGCCATGGTACTCACTTGGTGAGGAAGTCGCCTCGTTAATATTCCAGTCACTCATATCTTCCTCTGAGTTTACAACTTGTGGACGTTACATCCGGGGCAAGAATCAACGCTACCAACATTCTCATGAGTGGCACTGTTTTTCGTAAGGAATGAGTTGATTAAATATTGTTAGTGGGTTTAACATTGGTTTTCCAGGGAGAAAATTGTCCAACCGGGGACCTTAGTTAGCGGCTGTATAACCATAGAAGCACTCTCCTTTGCTAACTGGCGTACCAGACAAACGAACGTAAATATAGATAAACTAAATACAATACATACAACAGTATAGTAAATACAATATGTCCAGTCCAATTAAACTTAACCTCAATTCGTTCCTGGCATTAGAAAATGCACTCCACATCTGTACGTGTCAGGTCTATCTGATAGTGAGAGGCTGGCCTTAGTGACACCAATAGAATTTTAGGGACTTCTTAGTCCTATCTCAGTAATACCCATAACTAATCAATCAAGATCTAATTATAACACAAGAAGTTCCTCCTTTACTGAGACTGTAAAGTAAGTTCTCTACATAATACCAAACACCTCTACACGTGACCCACAGAGTAGCAAATAGTCAAAGATAGCACGATCCATGTGTTTTTCCCATCATCTCGTAATAGTGCAATACTAGTTTGTATAAAGTCTTCATTCAGGGTTGTCAGGGTGATTTGGTGTCTCCACTAGATGTTTCCTCAACTTTTGTTGCCGTGCAGAAAGAAAAGCTTTGATAATAAAATAATAGAGTGATATTGGGCCTTTTTCAAAACATAATTATGTATGTCCTAAATTCCTGAGGTTTTTGAAAATTTGTCCATTTTGCTCTCTTCCTAAGCCTCTAAAAGTGTTTTCCATGGCGTGGCGTAGGTTCATCGTATTTTCTCCAATAACTACAAAAGGTGCGTACTTGCCTATCTAGATAGGTAGTTGTGTTTACAACGTTATCAGTCAAATCTTGGAGAACAGTGGAGATCTCGTTGAAGTGATGAATATATCTCTCCTCCCTGTCTGTATATTGTGAGAATCCGGTACATCTCGTATCGTATATGATGCACAAAGGTGTCACTATGTCGCCTCACTCCCTGGTTCAGTTGGTTTGCTTTTGTTTGAATATTCAAATTAGGTTCCAAACCTTTCTCAGAGCTCCAATACTTTCAATTTTTTTCCCTGTTTGTTTGTGTATTTTGAGAACAAAACAGAAGTCGTTTCCTTGGTCGTGATAAAGCAACGAGTTACATAAGTTGAGCTTTTAATTATTGTCTCAAAATATCATAATACCAAGTTTTAATTTATACAATGTAGTCGTTCTCCCGTAGCTAGCAAGTTTGTATGGTTCTTTAACCAATAAGTATAATTATTGTACAATGGATGCCGTGAATCCATTCAATTGCTGTTTGCTATCGATTGAGAGAGAATTGATGTCAACTGAGAAACCTTTTTTTTTTTTTTTCAAGAACTTTATTACTGTGAACAAATTCATTATGGAACTTGTCAGGCTTGTTCTTTTTATATTCAGTGGGGTTGGGTATGATGGCATAATCAACAAATGTTTAGAATTTTCTCAGAAATAAGCGAACCAACATCGACAACCCTCTGTGAAATATGACGTAGAATAAGAATTGAAGTGCAGTGGGAGTCAAAGCTTCTCCCAGCTCAATGGTAAACACAGCTTCCCCGTATTTTCATCTCATTACCTCCACTTCTTCTTTGTCCAATAGAGCATACACATAAACAAAGTGCCCTAAAATACTCCGCTTCAATTATCCTGAAAGATAAGGGAGAAGCAGAATTCCCCTATCATTATCTAAAAATTCTCCGACTAAAAATAAAAACAATTGCTCGTAATTGAAACCATTTTGTCATTATCATCAGAAACATCTAACGTTATGATTATCATCTCGAATGTCAGTGTCAGGTCGCTCAATGATATAATTGAGATATTAATGGCAGCGGCAGCAGTCTCAGCAGGGAATGGACTTATTTTCTCAGCTATTCTTATATGAGTTCAACTATATTTATTCGTCTTTATTAACTGCGCTTCATTGGATCTTAACTAGGATTAATTATCACTTGTTCTCGTGTTGAGACGTGCGAGGTGCTATGTCGATGAATAGCTTCTGAACTGATCCGCTTGACTGGATAGTTGTGTTTGTTTGAGATGGTATTATCGAAGGACACCACCTACTCCTACAAGCATATTGGCTGACATCACTTGAAATTCAGTTCTTCAAAAGCCTTTATGGGAGGTACTCATCTGCTGTTTGTCGCAAGCTGTTTTTACTGTAGTAAATTGCCCCGAGGCTAACAATTTCGAGGTATTGTGGCTACGAATGGCTGTGCCGGAGAGCTAGGCTTCTTTTGACTGTAAGCTGAGACGAAGGTGCAGAAAAGTTCTAATATACCTTGAGCGTCAACCTTGGACGTGAGCTCAAATGGATGCACTGGAGTTTGTAGTACAATAATTAAATCTATTAAAAACGTGGACCTTTGGCCGTTGAGTTCGTGGTAGTTGTTCAAACTGAAAACTGATGAATTACAAAAGTTCAACTACGTATAAATCGCCGAGTCGCCTGTACTTCTTCTTCAGATATATCTATCATGGCTTCCTTGGTTCAGAGTTCAAATATGACAGGTGAAAACAATACTGATAAAACCAACGAGAGGAAGGTATAGAAGATAAAGGAGAACTAATTTACTTCAAAACAGAACCTTTGAGTCTACATCGCCAACTTTTAACCATACAGAACAAAAGATACTTTCTAGACATCCAGTGACTAGTTTAAGTAACCCATATTTTATGACTAGTTATAGTAATCACTATTCCCCTATTTATTGCAATGCAATCCTCCGCCAGTATTTTATCCATCTGAGCGTAACACTTGGCTTATTATGCATTTGTCAACGATAAGATTTATCTCCTATTAAACAAATACATTCTAGTTTGCCCACGATTTGATTAAATCGTAGCTCAACTTTGCGTAGTCCAAGATATAAAAAGAAGACTTGGCAAATCATTTTCCGCGAATTAAAACACATGTTATTGCTTAACTTAGAACCATTTTGCCTCACTTGGGATGAGACATGATAAGACATTTGTGACACTGGCTTACACAAATCAAGAGACGTTAGACTAGTGCAGAACATACTACATAGTGATCTAACTGTTACACTTGTAAAAAACTTACCATTGCAAGTTAAACTCACGGTTCTCAAACTGACAAGATGAATGTAATCCTCGTCTTAATTAAACCGTTTAATTAACATAATGATTTGCACATGTCTTTCAATGTGTTGACGTAGAACAGAATTAATTTTATTTTTACTAATGAACGCATTCTTGTGATAATTGCAAGCATAATCTATGAGTTGAGACACAACATGTGTTTTACCTACAGTACACTTTACATCTACTTTCATATTTTATCAAGAAAGAAATAGTTTATTTTATAATAATTGCAAGCATAATATATGAGTTGAGACACAACATGTGTTTTACCTACAGTACACTTTACATCTACTTTCATATTTTATCAAGAAAGAAATAGTTTATTTTATTTATTTATTTTCGCAAAAAACAATCGACAATTCAGTAATTTAAATAAATCAAACTACGAAGTTACTTTGCGTTGACGATCAAAAAGAATAATGGGACCATTACTCACAGACTACCAAAAAGTGTACTAAGTCTGTTCCCAAGAACAAAAGAAGTTGGTATGACCAAAGATACAAGGGAAGATAGCGGATACACCCAGATAGCTTTCATGGCAAAATGCTACAACAAATTGAGTTGGCAACCATTCCAGTCCAACAAGTAACAGGCAGCATATCAGATGATTCAAGATAGTATAAGCAATACACCAGGCATGTTGTAGGATTAAGCTTAAAGCTTGATTTCTAATTCTAATGAAAAATAGGATACCCATAACCAGGGAGTGAATTTATTTTGTTCTTCTAAAATCGTATGTGACTGAACATTTTGGTATATTTTGCCTCTAGGCACATCTCCACAGGGATTTTTTGGTACGTCAGGTGATGAGATAAACTCAGCCTCACCAAGGACAGTTGGAGGCTTAGATTATATCCAGGGGAAACTGAAACGCCCATAATTGGTTATAATACACAGTTAACTAGATATAAAAACTGAAAAACACAAAGTGATAATTAATTCGCTACAATTAAAAAATGTCTTGTTCCTCTCAGAGCAACTAAACTCATCAGTAAAATCGGAAAAATTCTTTGTTCCTTCGATTAAAATTATTAGTGGAGTAGACAAACATACTTTTTGGCCTGAACTACTGACAGTAAAAATATGATGTGACCATGGTCCAAGACTATGCGCGGTAGTCTAATCGACCCATCCCCAATTCTGAATGTATCATTTCAAGTGGGAATAAATACCCGAAATGTCTTTAAATCAGTAAAAAAATATGCGAGAACTTCCTAATTAAATACCGACGATTCTGAATTCAAAATTCGTACATTCGTCTCACATGTAATTTGTTGCAGAGCTCAAAATACGTGGTACAAGTATGAGTAACGGGATCGCCATACTATGTGGGAAAATATTGGAGCAATTTTTAATTCAATTTGAAAGCCATGAATACAGGATAGCGGTCATCTGAACAGAGAAGCCCTATCTGATGTATGCCAACTTCATTAATAACAAATGGTAGAGGATACTGAGTGAGGATACAAGGAACATTAGGAACAAGGCTGCCTACATACTGTTTTTTGTCGTATAAATGTATCATTTCAAGTGGACGATTCTGAATTAAATACCGACGATTCTGAATTCAAAATTCGTACATTCGTCTCACATGTAATTTGTTGCAAAGCTCAAATACGTGATACAAGTATGAGTAACGGGATCGCGATACTATGTGGGAAAATATTGGAGCAATTTTTAATTCAATTTGAAAGCCATGAACACAGGATAGCGGTCATCTGAACAGAGAAGCCCTATCTGATGTATGCCAAGTTCATTAATAACAAATGGTAGAGGATACTGAGTGAGGATACAAGGAACATTAGGAACAAGGCTGCCTACATACTGTTTTTTGTCGTATCAGATCTCCATTAAATGGCCATTAATCTAAACAGTGCGCGAGAAAAGGCTGGGAACAGCTGGATTTAGCAGGACCACAGTGTCCGAGAACTTGTCGGAAAAGAGCATCTCTTAAGAAAAGGTTCAAACACATTTTGACAGTGAAAAACAAAATGCTCCAAAAGAAAGGAAACTGATGAAATAGGCTTCGCTTGAGGCTTGGTCGCGAAGATCGGATGCATTTAAACTTTTTCAACAGACTGTAGAGTAAATGAAACCCTCGCACTCGTGCTGATACACATGGCTTGAGCTAGGTTCTAGGTTAATAGTGTGTCTGGGTCCTAGGTCCTAGGCAAAGGCTGGTCATTGTGTTTGTAGAACTAGACCACCGGTGTTAGTTTAGAATCACGTATTTGTTCTAGCCCCTTGTATCTTTGGTAATACCAACTTCTTTTGTTGTTGGAAACAGACTTTGTACACTTTTTGGTAGTATGTGAGTAATGGTTCAATTATTCTTTTGATTGTCAACTGTAACTTCATAGTTGTTTGATTTATTTAAATCACTAAATTGTCGATTGTTATTTGCAAAAATAAATAAATAAAATAAACTATTTTATTCTTGATAAAATATGAAAGTAGATATAAACTATAAAGTGTACTGTAGGTAAAACACATGTTGTGTCTCAACTCATTTATTATGCTTGTAATTATCACAAGAATGCGTTCATTAGTGAAAATAAAATTAATTCTGTTCTACGTCGACACATTGAAAGACATGTGCAAATCATTATGTTAATTAAACGGTTTAATTAAGACGAGGATTACATTCATCTTGTCAGTTTGAGAACCGTGAGTTTAACTTGCAATGGTAAGTTTTTTTACAAGTGTAACAGTTAGATCACTATGTAGTATGTTCTGCACTAGTCTTACGTCTCTTGATTTGTGTAAGCCAGTGTCACAAATGTCTTATCATGTCTCATCCCAAGTGAGGCAATGATTCTAATTCTAAGCAATAACATGTGTTTTAATTCGCGGAAAATGATTTGCCAAGTCTTCTTTTTACTTTTTCTTGGAACGAGCAGCGAATATGAAAAGGAACGCATCCAATTCATATTCCATATTGTCCTCTTTCATTTCTCAATCACTCCACATGAAACACTTGTATCTGTCTCTTTAGTCTCTGCCGAGGTAGCTCGTGCATGGAGATACGGGGTACAGGTAGGTCTGATTTGCATTCAACCGAAGTGAACACGTTACCGAAGATAACCTCCCTGTGTCAGGGATGACCAACGTGAGAGTTTGAGACATTTGTTTTTTGTGGACCAGAAGTGGTAAACAGAAGACTGTCAAATGTCGAAGTCCTGCCGAATGAAATCTCCAATCAAGTCATTGCTCGATTCCGCCATTAGTAGAGCTTCAATTATAACGTTATAATTTTTGCAGACCAAATCCTGTGTCTCCGCTAAGATCGAACCTGCGTTCTCCTGTTTACCAGGTTGGTGAATACCTTGACTGCTGTGCCACCGAGGCAGGTTGTATTCCTGCATACTTTGTAACGAAGTGCTGGAGTTGTTTCGCAGCCAATTCTGGGTTGAAACTTGTGCGCTGGGTCTCGAGAAAAGGGAGCGGCCAAGCTGCAAAAAGTTCCCTGTTCCGTGCCCTACACCACCTCCCCTGGTAGATTGGCAATTATAGTCACCGTGGTGCTGTACCTATGGTGGTAATTGCCACTCTCGGTATTGATAAAGCACACACCCAGATAACTCAGGCTATTAAACGACCCGGGCGAATGAATTGCAACTGAGGGCAGACTTTAACGAGACCTTGGGAGTCTGATGATGTCGGTGCATAAATGAGTTAACACTCATTGATAAACGTGAAAGGCTTTGAACTTTTTAACCCTTTTTGAGGCTTTTAACTTTCAGTGCCTAAAAAATAGGTGATATGTTCTCGTTTTGTGAACTTAATGTGCTGAATTGTTCACTTAGCCATCTATTATTAGCTTCTTAGTTTGGATTGCAAATTGTCATGGTTTTTGTCATTGTGTTTTGGGTATTAAATTGGAATGAAGAAATGTTTCAAGACTTGGGATGCAAGGTCATCCACCTGACAGCAAAACAGTGCAGGAGAGGCGCATCACTGCTCTGGCGATCATCATACCATGCAGGAATCGAAAAATTGTTACTTCTCTGATTGATGTCTTTATCAGGAGCCATATTCAGCCTGATTTGTTATCTTCTCCACTGCTAATGGTAATGGAAATAATTACCGTCGATGAATGTGTGGAGAAGGTCAAGAGGGAGAGGTTTGTCCAAAGTTCTCACCAAAGTCCAATACTGTTTTGCATTCTACTATCCTGTTTTTCTCATTCACAAGCAAGTGGGAAAATTGAAACTAATGCTTGGTATGAGTTTATAACACCGGACAAAAGTGTTTCTCTACTCAATGATTCGGTTTGGTTTATTTACCAACACAAGATCTTTTTTTTTGCAATCATCACACCTATTCCCCTATGTGTTGCAATGCAATCCTCCGCCAGTATTTTATCCATCTGAGCGTAACACTTGGCTTATTATGCATTTGTCAGCGAAATATATATACTAATATTATGTTGGGTCATTAGATTAACATCAGACATGATGCACAAATATTATGTATGCTATACCATGAGCTTTAGATGTTGAAATCAGGCGTGGATTTTTGTATGGGCTTTTGGGAAATATTGTGTAACCTGCTTCAAGAACAAGTTAGTTAGAAACAGATTCAATTGGACTAACAGGTTAGAAACAGATTCAATTAGACTAACAGGTTAGAAACAGATTCAATTGGACTAACAGGGAACCAAAACACTTCAGAGCTAAATTTAGGATGCCTGGTTTGCGAGCTACTAAGTCCTGGCCCTGGGTACCCATACTTTTTCAAACGAGGAACTCCGTATATACACATATAATGTTGGGTCATTAGATTAACATCAGACATGATGCACAAATATTATGTATGCTATACCATGAGCTTTAGATGTTGAAATCAGGCGTGGATTTTTGTATGGGCTTTTGGGAAATATTGTGTAACCTGCTTCAAGAACAAGTTAGTTAGAAACAGATTCAATTAGACTAACAGGTTAGAAACAGATTCAATTGGACTAACAGGGAACCAAACCACTTCAGAGCTAAATTTAGGATGCCTGGTTTGCGAGCTACTAAGTCCTGGCCCTGGGTACCCATACTTTTTCAAACGAGGAACTCCGAATGGTTAATTAACAAGACATGTCTTCTAGAAGAAACGTCCTTTGTAAAAATGTTAATTGTCATTACTCTGGTACAAAATATACTGCTCTAGTAATACAGAAACTATTACTATAACTAGTCATAAAATATGGGTTACTTAAACTAGTCACTGGATGTCTAGAAAGTATCTTTTGTTCTGTATGGTTAAAAGTTAGCGATGTAGACTCAAAGGTTCTGGTTTGAAGTAAATTACTTCTCCTTTATCTTCTATACCTTCCTCTCGTTGGTTTTATCAGTATTGTTTTCACCAGTTGATGTATCCAAGAAACTTCAATTAAGTCGGAGGAATCGGCTATGTTCCTATCTACCCTGATTTGAACGAACACCTTTAAAACCAGCACCATTTCATCAAGTTTTACTCTTCTCAACTTAAGTAGTTGGACCTTGTGTCATATAGACAAATTTTTCAACCGCCCTATGCATGTTGTTTGGTAGAAATCTACATTACTTCTGACAGAGATTCCGAGTAAAAGTGGCTTCGGATATTGTTGTGTTGAAAACTTGTCTCCCTGTAGGGTCTCCAAACTAGAATCCGAGATTCCGAGCTGTTGTGTCAATAGATCAGACATCTCCGTCATGTTTTGCTTCCTTGGGTCGGTTTCAGTGTCCTTCGTTAAGAGTCTTCCATCAACAGGGTGCGGGTTTATCTGGTTATCACACGACATTCAAGCTAGGAAAACTAGAATGATTTATTCGTCACCAACACATGTAATGAGCTTGATAAAGTGAGGTGTTTGCACTCCTGAGCAAAATTTTATCTTGGACTACGCAAAGTTGAGCTACGATTTAATCAAATCGTGGGCAAACTAGAATGTATTTGTTTAATAGGAGATAAATCTTATCGCTGACAAATGCATAATAAGCCAAGTGTTACGCTCAGATGGATAAAATACTGGCGGAGGATTGCATTGCAACACATAGGGGAATAGGTGTGATGATTTTCATATTTGTTGTCATATTTGAACTCTGAACCAAGGATGCCATGTATTTGAAGAAGTACAGGCGACTCAGTGATTTATATGTTGCTGGTTATCATATGTGGGGATAAGACGAGAAAGTCGCTTTGCTATATGTGAAGTTTCAGTTCATTTTTTCAAGGATATGTACGGTAGTTGCTGTATGCGAGATCATATTGAATAGTAGTATCATTACTCATCATTTGCTGGAGTTGCCCCCAAATCGATTCACTTGTCTTGTCCTTAACCCCAGCCCCAAAACTATAGTCATATGATCCACTTGAAACTTTATGACTAGGCCTTAGTCACATCTTTTAACCTTTAGATTATTATTCAAAGAGTTTAAGTACCCTGTATACAGAATACGTCCAATACTCTCCACTTGAAAGAGAAGTTGGTTTCATGTAAAATCTATTTAGATACAGGTAATTATAATAATATTTACATCTTCTAGATCGGGTGGTCCCAAACACGGACAGGGTTTTTTTTTTCAGTTCATCTGTCCGCACTATTGGAAAGGATCAATCCATTTTTTGTGGCAAACCCTTTTCTTTACCTATTTTCCAATTGAACTGTATGCCAATACTTCTCCAGATTTCATTATTCATACTCTTCTTTGAATTGTCTTTGGAATTTCAATATTAGGTAATTCAGCTTAGAATGACATACCTAAATATAATCTCCCTCCCTGTATGATCCAAGTTGATCTATTTCTAATGGGAGAGAAGGAATATTGTATATTTTCTCCCATTGATATATTTCGTTACATGCTATATTAACATACTTGTTGTACATGTCAGCTGAGATAACTACTCATGCATCTCTGGAACCATGATACAGCGAGGCGCTATTAAGTAAATTGACAGAAAGCTTCCCTATTAGGTGATTCAGCTTAGAATGACATACCTAAATATAATCTCCCTCCCTGTATGAACCAAGTTGATCTATTTCTAATGAGAGAGAAGGAATATGTATATTTTCTCCCATGATATATTTCGTTACATGCTATATTAACATACTCGTTGTACATGTCAGCTGAGATAACTACTCATGCATCTCTGGAACCATGATACAGCGAGGCGCTATTAAGTAAATTGACAGAAAGCTTCAGCAAATATCCTGTTGAAGAGGGACATGTAATTCATGTTTCTTCAGAAAAGATTTCAGGCGGATTCAAATTACCAATTGATTGAATTTTGATAAATTTAATACTCCCGTTTTGGAACTTTCTGAGAAATTTTGAAATAGATTTAATGAAAACTCTTAAAGACCGTGACCAAAAGCTCATTTCTACCAAATGTCAAATTTTACGGCTTAGATATTAGTACTTGATATGTGGACAAAGGATTTTTGGAACATTCTGAGAAATTTTGAAATAGATTTAATGAAGACTCTTAAAGACCGTGACCAAAAGCTCATTTCTACCAAATGTCAAATTTTACGGCTTAGATATTAGTACTTGATATGTGGACAAAGGATGATATTTAGAAAGTAATATGAGATGGATAAATGATTTTAAAAGATGAGTCAATTTTGACACTCAAAATGCATAAACTTATGGATAATGGATCCAGAACATGTTTATTACTTTATTATGCATTTAACGGATTACTCTTATTCACACCCACCCAGACCACACAGGAAACTGGACACCTGAAACCACCAAAGGTTAAGGTTAACGTATTTATCTAATAGTCTCCAGTATCCTTTAATATCTAATACCTAATTGTGAGTGATATTCCTCGAGTAAGTGATGTGAACTCAGAACAGGTATTGCACGCGAATTATTTGGATTGGACACCAACTGTGTGACTTCTTATCGTGTGCCAATCGTAAAATTTCAAAATTTACTCGATTTTTAAACACGTTAGAACTTTCACTGGCATTATGAAAGGAAAATTAAAATGATAATAAAACTGTAAAACTCTCAAAATGACTCTCTTGTCTCAATAGAAAGCCCCAAAGCTGTTAAATCCGGTATGACCAATTTTTTTGCATCCTTTATGTTCTTGGTGTCCAACGAGTTCATAAAGACAACATTGTTCGTGCTAAAATGAGATATTTAGTGTGATTTATGGAGTTTCTCATATGGGATCCTGTAATGTGTAAATAAAACTTCTATTCATTTGTGGTGATAAGGACGTAACTTGTTCCAAACCAATCGGAGGTTTCATATTCATTGATGTGGCAATTTAAATTCAGCAATATGTCGTTTAGGAATATAATTTATGCTGAGTTTTGGGGATTATCTTATCAAACATTTTGTCTTCAAGTGTCAAATTGTCATCTTGAATGTCTTTAAACTGAAGACTTCTGGGACCACCTGGAATGTTAAATATCAATTACTAGTATTGAAAATGCCAATATGTTCTCGGGATATTAGTTATATTTGATTTAGAAAGTGATTTATTGGAAACTTTTAGTTGTGGTCGTGATACTCGTGATGTGTAAAGGAAGATGCTTTATTATTGCATCTTTTTATAATTGATACAGTGGGAGGAGAGGGCAATAACTAGTAAAACATCCTTGTAATTGAAATGTAGATATAAAACATAATTATGTATGTCCTAAATTCCTGAGGTTTTTGAAAATTTGTCCATTTTGCTCTCTTCCTGAGCCTCTAAAAGTGTTTTCCATGGCGTGGCGTAGGTTCACCGTATTTTGTCCAATAACTACAAAAGGTGCGTACTTGCCTATCTAGATAGGTACTTGTGTTTACAACGTTATCAGTCAAATCTTGGAGAACAGTGGAGATCTCGTTGAAGTGATGAATATATCTCCTCCCTGTATATTGTGAGAATCCGGTACATCTCGTATCGTATATGATGCACAAAGGTGTCACTATGTCGCCTCACTCCCTGGTTCAGTTGGTTTGCTTTTGTTTGAATATTCAAATTAGGTTCCAAACCTTTCTCAGAGCTCCAATACTTTCAATTTTTTTTCCCTGTTTGTTTGTGTATTTTGAGAACAAAACAGAAGTCGTTTCCTTGGTCGTGATAAAGCAACGAGTTACATAAGTTGAGCTTTTAATTATTGTCTCAAAATATCATAATACCAAGTTTTAATTTATACAATGTAGTCGTTCTCCCGTAGCTACATTTCGCTCTTTCTCTACTTCATGTACAATATTAAAATGATAACCGTGTCTCTGTCTCATTTAAAGGCATTTGACACTTTTGACAAATGTCTTTGCCGTGTGGGTCTAGATCAAGTTCTCCATGGCTCATAAGTAGAATATTTTTTTTCAAGAACTTTATTACTGTGAACAAATTCATTATGGAACTTGTCAGGCTTGTTCTTTTTATATTCAGTGGGGTTGGGTATGACCCGTAGCTAGCAAGTTTGTATGGTTCTTTTACCAATAAGTATAATTATTGTACAATGGATGCCGTGAATCCATTCAATTGCTGTTTGCTATCGATTGAGAGAGAATTGATGTCAACTGAGAAACCTTTTTTTCAAGAACTTTATTACTGTGAACAAATTCATTATGGAACTTGTCAGGCTTGTTCTTTTTATATTCAGTGGGGTTGGGTATGATGGCATAATCAACAAATGTTTAGAATTTTCTCAGAAATAAGCGAACCAACATCGACAACCCTCTGTGAAATATGACGTAGAATAAGAATTGAAGTGCAGTGGGAGTCAAAGCTTCTCCCAGCTCAATGGTAAACACAGCTTCCCCGTATTTTCATCTCATTACCTCCACTTCTTCTTAGTTCAATAGAGCATACACATAAACAAAGTGCCCTAAAATACTCCGCTTCAATTATCCTGAAAGATAAGGGAGAAGCAGAATTCCCCTATCATTATCTAAAAATTCTCCGACTAAAAATAAAAACAATTGCTCGTAATTGAAACCATTTTGTCATTATCATCAGAAACATCTAACGTTATGATTATCATCTCGAATGTCAGTGTCAGGTCGCTCAATGATATAATTGAGATATTAATGGCAGCGGCAGCAGTCTCAGCAGGGAATGGACTTATTTTCTCAGCTATTCTTATATGAGTTCAACTATATTTATTCGTCTTTATTAACTGCGCTTCATTGGATCTTAACTAGGATTAATTATCACTTGTTCTCGTGTTGAGACGTGCGAGGTGCTATGTCGATGAATAGCTTCTGAACTGATCCGCTTGAAGAGGAGGAGGAAATAAGGTGATCAGGTGGGAGAAAATTGTTTGTCCACCGTTGTTGTTGGTGTCGTTGTTGTTGTTGGTGTTATTGTTGTGGTTGTTGGTGTTATTGTTGTGGTTGTTGTTGTTGTTGTTGTTGTTGTTGTTGTTGTTGTTGTTATTGTTGTGGTGGTTGTTGTTGTTGTTGTTGTTGTTGTTGTTGTTGTTGTTGTTGTTGTTGTTGTTGTTGTTGTTGTTGTTGTTGTTGTTTTGTTGTTCGTGTTGTTTTTGGAGGAAAATTCGGTGCGGCGATAGCAAGAAAGGGGGAATTACAGCAAAGTCCTAAAATACTCATACATACGTGCTAAATTCTTCCGTAAAGCAGGTAAACCATTGCAAATTTACTTTTGGTTTTGACACTTTTACCGTGGTTTGAATTTCGAATTGCCGAAATGTTACTGTCAGCTGTCAATTAAATAGATTCTAATGCGATCAATTCAAGTCGTAATTAACACAAAATGAGCAGTGGGCTCTTTTTATCTCAAACCGCCCGTGTCACATATACTTGTGATTTCGCAATGGGTTTATTTCGGTCTCGGTATCTTCTGACTCATAGAGATCTTGTTTAGGACGGCCGCTCTACTAATTAGATGTGACAATAAGGTGGGCCACTCCTTTGACATCAGACCTTGTGTTACACATTAGGCGAACTTTGCGGTAGATATAAACTACTCCTTGTGTTTGTAATGAGGCATGTAAACGAAGACATAACTTGTTCGCGAGATAAGTAGGTAGAAACATTTGTAAATTATAACAATGAGATACAGGGTGTCACTTGGGGTTAAGTACACTATACAGTAGTTACAGTGACCACGGGGTCTTCATTCACACCCGCAAAGATTCCTCGTGTCATAAATCTTCAGCAATCCATTGATTATCATCACCTCAATGTGGCACCAAGTTCTACAAATAGAACCCCCTCCTTTTACTGCTGCAAATAGATGAACTTTAACAATGACCAGAGGGCCTTCATTCACACCCGCAAATATTCCTCGTGTCATAAATCTTCAGCAAACCATTGATTATCATCACCTCAATGTGGCACCAAGTTCTACAAATAGAACCCCCTCCTTTTACTGCTGCAAATAGATGAACTTTAACAAAAACTTGCCGACCGCGCCTCCCCAATGCCCATCCTGTGTCCCCTGTCATATGGGACATTTCCGCCGGAGCCTTGAACCGGAGTGATTTTTCCTATTATTGGAACAATGGGATTGGCAGCGCTTTGGCCTTGGAGAAAACTGAGGAATTACAAACAATTGAGACGAGACTCACCGCTAATGTTAACCTGAACTGTATCTTGCTTGATCTCGGCTAATGATTAATGGACTTGGACCAATATGTAGATATCTCTCGGTAGTCTACGAATATTTACTTACATAATTATAATATTCAACTGAATACAAATGGCCTGGTATGTTTCATTCGAAAGAGTTGAAATTCTAGCAAAATATGCAGGCTGACCTTAAGCCTGATGGGAAGTCTTATGGGGGAGGAAAATACTAAAACAATTTATTATAATAAATTAATTAATAACTGTCATACAAAATGAGTTCACTGTCGTCACGTCACCGTCAGTCGATTTAGTAATTTCAAGAACCCTAGCAATTTAACTTCATAAAGCCAATATATTAAATAATGAAAGAAACGTGAAAGTATTTTAAGAAGTTTTTTATTCAGCAAATAAACATAAATAATTTCGTATGAAACAAAAGACGAGGGTCAGAAGTCAAAAGAGGAAGCTTGTAGCTTGGGAGCAAAATAAATGGGAAGCTTTTTTATACAAATGTGGAATGTCATTTATCTCTCGAAAATTTGTTGAAATATGCTGAATTCCTCACTCTGAACTTTCAGTTTCAGCTCTTGGTTACGTATTGCTGACTTCTGTATAATGTAATGTCTTAAGCAAGTACATACCAGATATGAGCTTGGATTTGAATGAAAGTTTTAATGAAACTCGTTCCCCAAAAGCAAAGATGTGTGGTAGCTAGTAATATAATAGATAGCCTGCTGGAGGCACCTACATATGTAGATTTTGAAAATAAAGGCTTTTTAGGTGCTTTCTCCAGATGTGACAACATACCTGTTTTACGGGTGAGAGATTCGTAGACCCATCATGTTACTTGTAAGTGACCTTCTGTCCTTCAAGGTTCTAAAATTTCCTACTAATTAATACTAACCTTACTTATCCGGATCAAAAATGTTAAGGTAGACTTTCTTCGTGATATGTTAGCTAATACCACCAGTAAGGTTTCCTAATTTCAGTCCTCAAGACCATTTGTCACCTTGTTTTCAAACCACGGCGCACGGTGTCACTTATCTCTGTGGTTGAGATCGAAGTTACTTTCGGTATCTTTCATCTTACACACGCCTGTCAGTACGAGTATATGGCGCGAAATACTCAGTGATCCGCTTGACTGGATAGTTGTGTTTGTTTGAGATGGTATTATCGAAGGACACCACCTACTCCTACAAGCATATTGGCTGACATCACTTGAAATTCAGTTCTTCAAAAGCCTTTATGGGAGGTAGGTACTCATCTGCTGTCTGTCAAGCTGTTTTTACTGTAGTAAATTGCCCCGAGGCTAACAATTTCGAGGTATTGTGGCTACGAATGGCTGTGCCGGAAAGCTGGGCTTCTTTTGACTGTAAGCTGAGACGAAGGTGCAGAAAAGTTCTAATATACCTTGAGCGTCAACCTTGGACGTGAGCTCAAATGGATCCTTCAAAAGCCTTTATGGGAGGTACTCATCTGCTGTCTGTCGCAAGCTGTTTTTACTGTAGTAAATTGCCCCGAGGCTAACAATTTCGAGGTATTGTGGGTACGAATGGCTGTGCCGGAAAGCTAGGCTTCTATTGACTGTAAGCTGAGACGAAGGTGCAGAAAAGTTATAATATACCTTGAGCGTCAACCTTGGACGTGAGCTCAAATGGATTCTTCACACTTGAGGCTACATGCCAGTCTCGCCGGCCCATCAAACATTTCCAAGAGCTCCAGACTGAATTGTGTCAAAACAAGGATATTATTATTGCTGTATGGCTAGGCTGAGATCCAGAAACAAAAGGTGTGTGTATTTTTTATGGCACAATTGCATCTGCTAAATATACGTCTGTAGTGCATGAATATAGATAGTTTACTTGATATACTGTAAAAGATAGCTACGATTTCCCAATATTCATTTGACTTAGCTTAAAATGTAAAACCCACAAGAATGGACCCCAGGCGAGAATATCTTGAAATTTAACGTACCTACCTACCTAATAAATATCCGAATAAAAATTATTTTCTCAGTCCAAAGCAAACTGATGATTCACTTATAAATCATTTTGGTTTGGCGACTATACGGGCATCGGTGCTCTCAAATAAAAACGTTAAAAAAATCTAAATTTTCTAATCTATTCGAAATTTGATCTATTGATTTCCAAGTTTCTTATCAGAAAGTTTTAAAAATGAGAAGATTGAAAGAAAGTAAAAACACTGAAGTACCTACTTTGGTCTGAGAAGTTCCGCCGTTCTATCGACTTATCGAGTAGCTAGAAATGTATTGCATGAGGATATACGTATGTATGTTACTTGTGAAATTAATTTCAGTTTTCTGAACCAATCCATATTATTGCTCAGGAAATGTGTTACCTACATTGTACATTGGATAGGGGTTATTGACACATCCCAGATAAGAATGTATGTTAAGTACCTACTACTCCCAATGCACCTTAGAAAACTAAGGAGTGGTTTGGTGAACGCCAGAAAAACTTCCCTAAAATGTAATGAATGCATTGCTGATGGGCAAAGTCCTCCTTCATTCCTCGTTTACTCTTTCTCCAAATGCTCACATTCCTTCTTTAAACACATCTACTATAAATCGTCGTAGATTCGTATAAGCTTAACCCAAGCTTTAGGGCTGTTTGTCGAATCCGATTGCATATAATCCGCACATACATGTGTATTGTATGTATGAATTTGTACGAGTGAGAAATACAGTGTTGATTTGCATGTTTCATGTTTGTATTGGAGTACCAGTTGCCCAGACGGTTTGATTTCCCCTTCTGAACTGGTTCCATAAAATCCCTTAGTTATTGGTAACTACATCTATGTACATAGTCTTAAGTAGTTCCCGGTTCAGCACCTAAAGGCGTAAAACATGGTGTCACAAAAGAGGCCAGACGGTTTGATTTCCCCTTCTGAACTGGTTCCATAAAATCCCTTAGTTATTGCGTTATTGGTAACTACATCTATGTACATAGTCTTAAGTAGTTCCCGGTTCAGCACCTAAAGGCGTAAAACATGGTGTCACAAAAGAGGCGTAATCATACTCCCGTAAACTGTCGTTTTCCTTTGAAAGCATTGTAGTACTTGACGTCCACTCTGTAGCAGGGAATATATCATTTTTAGTCTGGTTCCATAAAATCCCTTATTTATTGGTAACTACATCTATGTACATAGTCTTAAGTAGTCCCCGGTTCAGCACCTAGAGGCGTAAAACATGGTGTCACAAAAGAGGCGTAATCAATGATTACTAATCATACTCCCATAAACTGTCATTTTCCTTTGAAAGCATTGTAGTACTTGACGTCCACTCTGTAGCAGGGAATATCATTTTTATCACAACATATCAAGTCTCATAATATAAGATAATTTGATCACAATCTTAGACTTGAAGACATAAAGCTATATGACCAGATCCAATTGAAGCTCTGATCAGAAGGAACAACAGAGAGAGGTTGAAGAAGTTGGGCTGTACGTTTCTGCTGAAAGTGAACATGGAACTTCCGATAAGGGCGGAAGTGAAGACGAAAGGGACATTATGTCAGCAAATTATGTGAGCTGACTACTAACTGCATCAGGGTTATATTGAAGAGAAGCGGGTTACTAATCTTTTATCATTTTTATCACAACATATCAAGTCATAATATAAGATAATTTGATCACAATCTTAGACTTGAAGACATAAAGCTATATGACCAGATCCAATTGAAGCTCTGATCAGAAGGAACAACAGAGAGAGGTTGAAGAAGTTGGGCTGTACGTTTCTGCTGAAAGTGAACATGGAACTTCCGATAAGGGCGGAAGTGAAGACGAAAGGGACATTATGTCAGCAAATTATGTGAGCTGACTACTAACTGCATCAGGGTTATATTGAAGAGAAGCGGGTTACCAATGTTTTGTACGGGAAGAGAATATACCTTCCTCAATCTTCCTCATTTATACTGCTGGGATTTCATGTAGATAAATTTAGTACTATGTAGATTTGATTTCTAATTATTAGGCTCGTCTTTTAGGTACTTATGTCGTTGAAAAAACAGTCAAGCTACGTCTCCAAAGATTCCTCTCGAGGTCAAATTGGTTGACTTCTGTATAAAAAATCTGAATTATGTGAGCTGACTACTAACTGCATCAGAGTTATATTGAAGAGAAGCGGGTGACCAATCTTTTGTACGGGAAGAGAATATACCTTCCTCATTTATACTGCTGGGATTTCATGTAGATAAATTTAGTACCATGTAGATTTGATTTCTAATTATTAGGCTCGTCTTTTAGGTACTTATGTCGTTGAGAAACAGTCAAGCTACGTCTCCAAAGATTCCTCTCGAGGTCAAATTGGTTGACTTCTGTATAAAAAATCTGGTGTGAACATCACACGACTTTCCTTATTGAATGATGCTTATTTGGGTGTTCTTCTATTGTAACCTTTACAATATATCTAACCGTTTAGTCAGTATAGCTGAAAACCGCCAAAAAGCGGTCGAAAACCTACAAAAGCGGTCGAAAACCTACAAAAATGCCACCAACTGCAGCACCAATCCTAACCAAAAGTTTTGTCTTGCATCCCTGTCACATTTGTGGACTACATACAAAATTTCAAGTCCCTAGCTCATACCGTTCCCGAGATATTATTGAATTACATCTAAAACCGCAAAAAGCGGCTGAAATGCCGCCAAGCGTTGCACCGATCTTAACCAAAAGTTTTGTGTCGAATCCTTGTCACATTTGACAGCTGCATGCCAAATTTTAAGTCTCTAGCTCTTACCGTTCTCGAGATATTTTGTTTACAGACAAACAGACTTATCCTATTGAATGATGCTTATTTGGGTGTTCTTCTATTGTAACCTTTACAATATATATCTAATCGTTTAGTCAGTACAGCTGAAAACCGCCAAAAAAGCGGTTGAAAACCACCAAAAAGCGGCCGAAATGCCGCCAAGCGTTGTACCAATCTTAACCAAAAGTTTCTCGTCGAATCCTTGTCACATTTGACAGCTGCATGCCAAATTTCAAGTCTCTAGCTCTAACCGTTCTCGAGATATTTTGTTTACGGACAAACGGAAGGACAGACACACGGACCAATGGCTGAAACTTGGGATTTAGGCCCTGAGGACCTCAAAACGTGTTTTGGCACTAAAAACTGACCATCGAAAATTTGACCCGGTTACATTACTTTCCTTCCTATAGGATAAGGAAAGCAAAACTGACCATCGAAAATTTGACCCGATTACATTACTTTCCTTCCTATAGGATAAGGAAAGTAAAGAAGACCATCCATAAAAACATTTAAAGGCCTAACTAAACAAGCTTTTAATAAGGGGTATGGTTGTTAATCGCATGATAAATCATTACAGATATTCACAGTTCTTGTGGGAGTAAGAGAGAAGACCGACCATCCATAAAAACATTTAAAGGCCTTAACTAAACAAGCTTTTAATAAGGGGTATGGTTGTTAATCGCATGATAAATCATTACAGATATTCACAGTTCTTGTGGGAGTAAGAGAACATTGTGATGTAGTTGGCTACCTTGTTCATCCTTTCTGACATGGGGGCTCAGTCTCAAGGAAACGCAAGAAATTCTCAGATTGATTCGGCATTAAGGTGCGTACTTAAATGATCGTTACACAATGGCGCAGATTAGGGCCAAATTGCATAATATGATTGTTTCATACAAGGAACGCCTCACAGAAATACGAAAATTTCCGTATAAGGTATTATTTCAGTTTGAGAAATTAAAACTCCTTAAAATTAGATAAAGCAATTTAAATGCATGTAGGCCCTGTAGTAAGTCTTGGAAATCTTGGGCATAATATGATTGTTTCATACAAGGAACGCCTCACAGATCACAGAAATACGAAAATTTCCGTATAAGGTATTATTTCAGTTTGAGAAATTCAAACTCCTTAAAATTAGATAAAGCAATTTAAGTGCATGTAGGCCCTGTAGTAAGTCTTGGAAATCTTGGAATACCTGTAGTAATACCTGCAACTGTAGACGGCATTGAAAGACAAACAAAACTCAAGAAAATAGAAATTCGTACAGCAGGCCCCATTATGAGAGCCATACTGTCTGGCTAGGGGACGTTAAACAGAGAGAAGACTAGCGTCTGGCTGTGGGACTATAAACAGGGAGGAGAACAGCTAACCCTAACAAACAAAACTCAAGAAAATAGAAATTCGTACAACAGGCCCCATTATGAGAGCCATACATCATTCTGAACTTTGTATCATTGATCTATAAGGAAAATGAAAGTTCTAGGTAAACTTTGGCTCCGTAATATTACGATCAACATCGAACATAGATCTATAAGGAAAATGAAAGTTCTAGGTAAACTTTGGCTCCGTAATATTACGATCAACGTCGAACATACTTAGAATTAACTCTAGGATAAAGAAAAAATTGATTGTTCTAGTCTGAACTCAGAATTTAATAAGCCAACTCCTGGTGATTTCTTTTTTACGCTCATCTTTTTCAATCAGCACTTTTATATTTGGTAGTACCGTAACACAAATTAATCAGGATGACTTTAAAGTATTTCAGAAGTTTTGCAATCATGGTAGAAGTAAAAACAGATTTATTACTTCATACATTTCTAATCATTATTCACCAGTATCAATAGTAGCTCTATTGCACTGATTTATTGAAACCAATGTGGGTAATACCCGTAATACATCAACAAATTTATCTGGATTCGGTAGTTCGATATGTAATTGTAGAAAAAACTAACGGATTGTTGCTCCGATGTAAGAAACTCAATAGTAGCTCTATTGCACTGATTTATTGAAACCAATGTGGGTAATACTCGTAATACATCAACAAATTTATCTGGATTCGGTAGTTCGATATGTAATTGTAGAAAAAACTAACGGATTGTTGCTCCGATGTAAGAAAGTAAAAACAGATTTATTACTTCATACATTTCTAATCATTATTCACCAGTCTCAATAGTAGCTCTATTGCACTGAATTATTGAAACCAATGTGGGTAATACTCGTAATACATCAACAAATTTATCTGAATTCGGTAGTTCGATATGTAATTGTAGAAAAAACTAACGGATTGTTGCTCCGATGTAAGAAATTAAGACGAAAATCAACATGCTACCAAGACAAGCAAAATGGATTACATTCGCTATTCTCCGAAGTTTTTCGCAAAAAAAAAAAAAAGTTAACGTTGTAGATATTTTCATCTCTTTTGACACACTACAGTTCACATAATTTACATTTGTAACACTCCTCTAACCTGTTCAAAAGTGTTGCACAATCCGCAGTGACAATGAACTAAAGGTCTACCACCTTATTCAAATGGTGCTGTTCCTATGACATACTGCCGCAAACAGGTCTCTTTATCTTGAAACACTTGTGTGCAATAATTTTGCTATTGACATAAATAATTCAGTTGCCCACGTAAGCAACTTACCGGCATAGGCAAAGTGTTCAGCAAATTTCAAATCTTGTTGATGAATGACAGGTTTTTTTGTAGGTATGCAAAAAAATAAATAGGTTGGGTTTAGGTTCTTGTCGAACCTGTGCCAATAAAATAGATGTGGGTGATTGTTTCTAGTTGTGAAAAGTAAATAAACGTGTAGGTAAACAAATTGCACATAGAGAACTACGTACTCGTAGAGAGGTGTTTCGTCAGCATAGAGTCACAGAGCTTCTTACTATTAGTGTAGTCATGTTGGTGTTAAATGAATGTAATAGCGATTTCAATTCAAATCATGTCTTGTAAGTAGAATCGCAACCAGCTACTTCTGGAAAGATGAATTCTTATGGTTTTTGGACAGTTTTCAGTTTTGATCGAGTAAATCGTCCTGTAATTAGTGTGATTCTTGATCTCTCATACTTCAGCTACTCGTACTTCTGGAAGATGAATTCTTATGGTTTTTGGACAGTTTTCAGTTTTGATCGAGTAAATCGTCCTGTAATTAGTGTGATTCTTGATCTCTCATACTGTCATATTTACGGAATAATTTTGGACAAATGTTGTCGTTTTGGCATGTGCTTTCGTTCTCGATACTTTTACTTTCTCCATCTCCAATTTGTATGGGAACTCTTACTTGTGGTCATATTTATATTGATGTCGTCTTCTACTCCTCCTGCGAAACTTTCTGATGGTTAAACGATTAAATGCATTCTTCCCTCTCATGTTGAAGACTTTCACGGAATAATTTTGGACAAATGTCGTTTTGGCATGTGCTTTCGTTTTCGATACTTTTACTTTCTCCATCTCCAATTTGTATGGGAACTCTTACTTGTGGTCATATATTGATGTCGTCTTCTACTCCTCCTGCGAAACTTTCTGATGGTTAAACGATTAAATACATTCTTCCCTCTCATGTTGAAGACTTTGATGAGATGAGCACTAATGTACTTGTTGCTGGTTAGAGCTTTGCAAATATTTTGAGCCCGTGAAGACTTTGATGAGATGAGCACTAATGTACTTGTTGCTGGTTAGAGCTTTGCAAATATTTTGAGCCCGATGAAATTAATAGAGTTATAACTTCTTATGTAACCCATGTGCATTGTTGCTTTCAGTAATGACAGTAGTGCCGTATGAACCACTGAGGTTTTCCTGTCCTGTTTATTTTCAAAGGGGTATCGCCGGGTTTTTCCTGTGCCTTTAGTGAAACCCTGATATCTTGGGCCAGCCTCTCACTATCAGGTAGACCTGAGAGGCGGATGATCAGGTGTACGTGTCAGGTCTATCTGATAGTGAGAGGCTGGCCTTAGTGACACCAATAGAATTTTAGGGACTTCTTAGTCCTATCTCAGTAATACCCATAACTAATCAATCAAAATGTCAAGATTTCCTTTCTCGATTTCTTGTATTGTGAGCAGTTACAGCATGCTCACTTGGCGAAATTTTCTCTTGCAATAGGAAAGTTACATCTAAAGAGGGCATACGTAAAGGAGCAAGTATCCTTCAGTGGACCACTCCCTCTGTTTTCTCTCCACCACTGATGAAGCCAACACTTCAAAGGAAGATAATATTCGTGTTGACTCTATCTTCCGACTTTTAATTACCTTGTGTACGTGTCAGGTCTATCTGATAGAGAGAGGCTGGCCTTAGTGACACCAATAGAATTTTAGGGACTTCTTAGTCCTATCTCAGTAATACCCATAACTAATCAATCAAAATGTCAAGATTTCCTTTCTCGATTTCTTGTATTGTGAGCAGTTACAGCATGCTCACTTGGCGAAACTTTCTCTTGCAATAGGAAAGCTACATCTAAAGAGGGCATACGTAAAGGAGCAAGTATCCTTCAGTGGACCACTTCTTCTGTTTTCTCTCCACCACTGATGAAGCCAACACTTCAAAGGAAGATAATATTCGTGTTGACTCTATCTTCCAACTTTTAATTACCTTGTTGTTACCATTGCCACATTAAGATTATCATTAGAGTACCCGTACCATTGGTTTTTATAGCTACCACTTTAATACCTTCAGCATCCGAAGTGAGGACAAACTCTCTTCCATGTTCTGCTACCTCTTGAGACCTGAGGTACTTCTGGCTTCACTTTGAGTACAGTGTTAGGCAAGATAATGGGGCACCCTGTTGACACGAACCTGTGGTACCTTAGATACCTGGCTGGAGTACACCATTATTATTCATCTTTGCAATTAATACCTGAGCTTTGTACTTACCACAGCTGAGGCGTGGTGATGCAACTGATAACAATCTGGCCAGGAATTAATAGCTTGTCTTGGATTAATTAAAATGTGTAACCTTTGAAGCCTTCAGACCCAAGTGCTCCAGTGTAATGTCTCAGGTCTGATATTACATATTACCATTATTATGATGAAAACCCTCCCTCCTCTCTTGGATTTCGAGATAAAAACTTGGGCTGGGGCCGATGGACTACTCTAGGGTAACAGTAAATTGATTTAAAATTGAAATTTCATTATTACAGCTTTTATAAAAACTGAAGCAATAATGTGTTTACGAGACTCCTCCGTTATTCACCATTTATTTTTTAAAAGCATTTCTTTTCCTCCGATTTACCAATCGATAGAATTTCACCATTTTGCGGCAGTTCATGTCGATGAATATCCTCTGGTAGGTATGTGCCGTGTATGGTAAATTTTGAGGAACGAAAAGCAAACGTGATGCAGGAATTGGGAATGTGTTTTCTGTATTTCTTCCAATTGTCCACCTGAAGACTGCTCTATTATGTACGATGCTGATCCCTGGTAGGTATGTGCCGTGTAAGGTAAATTTTGTGGAACAAAACAAACGTGATGCAGGAATTGGGAATGTGTTTTCTGTATTTCTTCCAATTGTCCACCTGAAGACTGCTCTATTATGTACGATGCTGATCCTAAGGCAACACATTAACATGCGCTCGCTGTACGGAATTACCATACAATACACAATGCCTGTGTAAACTGAATGCTCTGTACCTACTATTCGTATTCGTACTTTATGATAGTCCTCATATAATAGAGCTACGCTTAACCTTGAAACCCAAGAATGTATGTGCATGACCAGTATGTAATGAATAATGATGGTTGAAAATGAAAATCTATTATTACGATGGCACCACACAAAGTGCCGAAATGTTGTGAATGTAATAACCGAGAGCCATTAAACCAATAAGCGAAAGAAGTGGTTATCATAACCAAATGTCTAGCATAATAATTATACGTAGCAAGTTCAAAGCCAGTATTAGTGCTTGCACCGATAAACTACCTCTTACCACATGAAGTTGCCTAAAGCCATATGGGTACACAAAATACAGGCTCCGTAAAGATCTTTTCTCCAATTTGATGAAACATCAATGTTCAATATTTTGGTTTTATTTTCAATATAATTAAGTCCAATAACATGAGATGCTTTCAAAATTCCAATTTTATTGTTAATTCCATGACATTTTGTTTACTTTATTTTTAATTTCTTTGTTACAGGTAAGCTTCTCATTTTTACGGGATATATGGACCATTTCTTCGGCAGAGTACGTATAATTTTACCATAATAACAACAACATTGTTGAATACTGTAGGGAAATAGGCCAATGAACAACAAGGAGCACATTCCAGCGAAAAATCTACAACTACAGCTACTCGTTAATAAGTGACCAAATGCTGTCAACACTTTCAGCAATGTGATGTGATTCAATTAGATGCAATTGAGAAAGCCTGTGTGTAGAGTTCATTGTTCATTAACATAGCGAACCAATAACTCAGCAAATCACACGAGGGTCTTTGGCCCCTCCTGACAAGGATGAACGGAAATGTCCAATTTAGCTTTCCGCTACATCAACTTGATTTAGAATTAGACGAACCAAAGGGTCAAAGTCTTGATCTTGGGATTTGGAAGATCTGATTGGCTGCTAAGTAAGGAGTTGAATCAAAGTGGTGCGAGGTGCTAATTCAGCTTCAGCAAGGGCACTTATTAAATCAATGTCTCGTCTCGACATGATGTTGTAAATTGTTTGCACTTTATCCATTCTTATGGTTTCGAAGACTAGTATTGGGCTCTTTTATCTGGGTGAAAAGGGAGTAGTAACGCATTCCATGATGGTGCATGAACTCAACACGAAATTACGCAATAACAAGAAATCATATAATCGAGACTCCTCTAATCCCCTAGATCCCTACTTATTAAATCAATGTCTCGACATGATGTTGTAAATTGTTTGCACTTTATCCATTCTTGTGGTTTCGAAGACTAGTATTGGGCTCTTTTATCTGGGTGAAAAGGGAGTAGTAATGCATTCCATGATGGTGCATGAACTCAACACGAAATTACGCAATAACAAGAAATCATATAATCGAGACTCCTCTAATCCCCTAGATCCCACTATAGGCAGACAGGAATCGATTACAAGATAATCTTAATCCTTCGAGTGCTTGGAACTTTTCAGCCTGAACCAAATACCAGTGGGTGTGTTATAAAACCGTCTTGATATCTCAATCCCAGCCTATCCTGCGTATAATTTATGCGTTTTTCGTCACCTATTATCTTGTTGCCTTGAAAGATGATCGGTTTTACGATCCTCGGACCAGAGAAAATGATTAAAATATTCACTTGATTCCATTCTTTGAATTGGATAGTAATTATATCGAGTAGGTCCTTAGTCCTCAGCACTATTGGTGGGAAGAAGCTTTCAAAGCCTTGTTAGGAATAATCCTATGATTAGATCTTCCATGTCTGGATTGTCTGGCTTGGAAGTGGTTCATGTAGGGTGTGTTGAAAGACTGGCAGATGATTTTCAACTACCTTTCTTGCGATTTTCCCTTATTGGAAAATCTCTGTCAATAGCAGAGTAGACGATCAAAGAGTCATCCAATTATAATTCCTAATTAGTAATTAGTTTTGAATATGTTTCACATCAATACATTTGTGAAACACAATACCTACTTTTCTTTTCTTACCGCTTCTTGCTTTTTCCACGTTCTCGTCTTGGTTTCTTTCATACCCGTTTCTCATTCGTTTCCTAATTACCTCTATGCAAATGAAGCATCATGTTTCATTTGTTGGCCCTGTAGTTTGTTATTATGATGCATTCTTGAACTTAACCATGTGCATTGGGCACCTTGCTCCATTATTGTAATTATTATGCAGCCACGTGGCTCATTTATAAACTCATATTGTGCTCTATGTTGATAGCATTTTGAGTAGAATTCAGAGTTCTTGTTCATAGATAACGAGAGCCACTTTAGCCACGTGTTAATTTTGTTGCATCTGATGAATTTTTATAACGCATCAGACATACCGATTGTGTCGGCTTTTTTAAAGAGCCACTTTAGCCACGTGTTAATTTTGTTGCATCTGATGAATTTTTATAACGCATCAGACATACCGATTGTGTCGGCTTTTTTAATCTACAGTATTCAACAATGTTGTTGTTATTATGGTAAAATTATACGTACTCTGCCGAAGAAATGGTTCATATATCCCGTAAAAATGAGAAGCTTACCTGTAACAAAGAAATTAAAAATAACGTAAACAAAATGTCATGAAATCAACACTTAGAATTTTGAAAGCATCTCATGTTATTGGACATAATTATATTGAAAATAAAACCAAAATATTTAACATTGATGTTTCATCAAATTGGAGAAAAGATTTTTACGGAGCCTGTATTTTGTGTACCCATATGGCTGTTGAGTTGGCCTACAGTATTCAACAATGTTGTTGTTATTATGGTAAAATTATACGTACTCTGCCGAAGAAATGGTCCATATATCCCGTAAAAATGAGAAGCTTACCTGTAACAAAGAAATTAAAAATAAAGTAAACAAAATGTCATGGAATTAACAATAAAATTGGAATTTTGAAAGCATCTCATGTTATTGGACTTAATTATATTGAAAATAAAACCAAAATATTGAACATTGATGTTTCATCAAATTGGAGAAAAGATCTTTACGGAGCCTGTATTTTGTGTACCCATATGGCTTTAGGCAACTTCATGTGGTAAGAGGTAGTTTATCGGTGCAAGCACTAATACTGTAAAATTACGTAAACAAAATGTCATGAAATTAACACTTGGAATTTTGAAAGCATCTCATGTTATTGGACATAAATTACTTATATTGAAAATAAAACCAAAATATTGAACATTGATGTTTCATCAAATTGGAGAAAAGATCTTTACGGAGCCTGTATTTTGTGTACCCATATGGCTTTAGGCAACTTCATGTGGTAAGAGGTAGTTTATCGGTGCAAGCACTAATACTGGCTTTGAACTTGCTACGTATAATTATTATGCTAGACATTTGGTTATGATAACCACTTCTTTCGCTTATTGGTTTAATGGCTCTCGGTTATTACATTCACAACATTTCGGCACTTTGTGTGGTGCCATCGTAATAATAGATTTTCATTTTCAACCATCATTATTCATTACATACTGGTCATGCACATACATTCTTGGGTTTCAAGGTTAAGCGTAGCTCTATTATATGAGGACTATCATAAAGTACGAATAGTACAGAGCATTCAGTTTACACAGGCATTGTGTATTGTATGGTAATTCCGTACAGCGAGCGCATGTTAATGTGTTGCCTTAGGATCAGCATATAATTATTATGCTAGACATTTGGTTATGATAACCACTTCTTACGCTTATTGGTTTAATGGCTCTCGGTTATTACATTCACAACATTTAATTATTATGCTAGACATTTGGTTATGATAACCACTTCTTACGCTTATTGGTTTAATGGCTCTCGGTTATTACATTCACAACATTTTACATAGCATCTTCATTGAGGATACATAGCACGAGAAGTAATTTTGTTTTCATTACTTTTACTCCTCTTGAAGCTCCCCATGATAGCTTTTGTATAATCGACTTCATTAAGTACCCTTCATCACCCTCTTGGCAGTCTTGCTGGAAATTACGAGCAGTGGACTTGTTTACCTTTCTCACACGAGTGAGTTCATAGAAAGTACAGCACTTTTAGCTCTTTCTTTTTTCATGTTCTTGTTATTGATTTCTCTTTCAATGCTCCTGAAGAAATTTTCCATCGCATCAAGCAGTAAATCACTAAAGTAAATCTCGGCAGACAAGCACAATACATATTGAATGAGGCAATGAGAAACACTCCTCAATGAACTTCCTTTACTAGAGCAAGAAGACATGTGTAAGGGCACACAAGCACAATACATATTGAATGAGGCAATGAGAAACATTCCTCAATGAACTTCCTTTACTAGAGCAAGAAGACATGTGTAAGAAATGTGGGTTAGTAAGATGTCTCAACCCTTCAAGTCCGTGTTGCTCAATGAGCAACAATTTGGTAATGTTTCTCATGTGCGGGGAACGCTTTGTGTCCCCCTTCTAGAAATCTTGAATGTTAAAAGAATGCACTTCCGTTTACTGTTTGAATTAGATTCGTCGGAGATTATAAGGGTTTAGGGAGAAGAGCGTGTGGATGTGTACGAAATGTGGGTTAGTAAGATGTCTCAACCCTTCAAGTCCGTGTTACTCAATGAGCAACAATTTGGTAATGTTTCTCATGTGCGAGGAATCTTGAATGTTAAAAGAATGCACTTCCGTTTACTGTTTGAATTAGATTCGTCGGAGATTATAAGGGTTTAGGGAGAAGAGCGTGTGACAAGGCTTGTCATTACTCATTTGCTTGGTTCCTATCATCACCAGTATTGCCATCATAATCTACTAGCGTGAAACGAGCCTCAAATAAGAAGACTGAATAAGTGAAACATTTTTTGACAACTTTCCGTGATTTAGAACAAGTCATAGGTACTTGAATATACTAAAATGTGGGTGTCTATTACATATCAAATGGCAATGGTCGGTCGGTGGTTGCAACTCAAACAAGAAGAACATACTCGTAAGTAGAAAGCAAAGTTGTCCAAACGTTCATAGACAGGAACAGGATACAATTTAGAAAAAACTATTCCATGGCCGTACATGATACGATTTATACTGGTCTTGAATATACTAAAATGTGGGTGTCTATTACATATCAAATGACAATGGTCGGTCGGTGGTTGCAACTCAAACAAGAAGAAAATACTCGTAAGTAGAAAGCAACTAAAACGTTCATAGACAGGAACAGGTTACAATTTAGAAATAGGTATTCCATGGCCGTACACGATACAATTTATACTGGTTGCTGGTAGGTCTTTTCTAAAAACGTCTGTCAAAATATCTACTAATATTACAAGGTGTCTATTACATATCAAATGGCAATGGTCGGTCGGTGGTTGCAACTCAAACAAGAAGAACATACCTACTCGTAAGTAGAAAGCAATCACCAAAGTTGTCCAAACGTTCATAGACAGGAACAGGATACAATTTAGAAAAAACTATTCCATGGCCGTACATGATACGATTTATACTGGTTGCTGGTAGGTCTTTTCAAAAAACGTCTGTCAAAATATCTACTAATATTACAGTTCAACAACAATTAATCTTTCCGAACTGTTCGTACCAATCATCAATGCAAGACGTAAGGATATCACAACCACGCACTATACCACATTTCTGACCTGATGATTGGGTACACCGAGTTTAGGATTAGTAAATCTCAAGACTCTCAAGAACCTGGACTTGTTAATGGTTTTCGGTTTCCTGGCTGAGCATCCCTCCTGGTGTGATTAGATGGGTTTCATTTGGGTTTGAAATCATAATATTACATCATCCAGTACTTTATCTATTGATATTTCTCTTAAGGTTCCAATAATTTTGATCAGTGAATGTGTAAGAGTGTGAGTATGCTGTAATAAATCTCCAGATAAGGATCTCTCGATGCTATAATTGTTACGTTTGAAGTTTCATTTGGATTTGAAATCATAATATTACATCATCCAGTACTTTATCTATTGATATTTCTCTTAAGGTTCCAATAATTTTGATCAATGGATGTGTAAGAGTGTGAGTATGCTGTAATAAATCTCCAGATAAGGATCTCTCGATGCTATAATTGTTACGTTTGAAGAAAGAAATACATTTCCGATTAGTGTGATGACTCTTTGATAGAGCACTGAGGGGGCACAGGGCAGCGCTTTATGAACACAGTGCAAGAACCTGGACTTCTTAATGGTTTTCGGTTTCCTGGCTGAGCATCCCTCCTGGTGTGATTAGATGGGTTTCATTTGGATTTGAAATCATAATATTACATCATCCAGTACTTTATCTATTGATATTTCTCTTAAGGTTCCAATAATTTTGATCAATGGATGTGTAAGAGTGTGAGTATGCTGTAATAAATCTCCAGATAAGGATCTCTCGATGCTATAATTGTTACGTTTGAAGAAAGAAATACATTTCCGATTAGTGTGATGACTCTTTGATAGAGCACTGAGGGGGCACAGGGCAGCGCTTTATGAACACAGTCATATGTAAGTATAAGTGGGGATTTCAATAGAAAGTCAAATCGTCCTCCTCGCCAAACCTACAAGATGGATTATGAGTGTGATGACTCTTTGATAGAGCACTGAGGGGGCACAGGGCAGCGTTTTATGAACACAGTCATATGTAAGTATAAGTGGGGATTTCAATAGAAAGTCAAATCGTCCTCCTCGCCAAACCTACAAGATGGATTATCCAAGTCAAAGTGAGATATTACCGTTTCTGTTGGGAAAAATTAAAGAAATCTAAATACGCATAGTAAAATTATTATTTCCCATTAGTACATCAAAAAAGTTGAAACATTGCTTCTTACATTCTCCAAACAAAGAACCAGTCAAATTCCAACGAGCTAGGTACTATAGCAGCTAGTTGATAGCTGTAACTGAAGATCTAAAATTCCAACACATACTCGTAAGTCTTAACTCACTTATTTTTAACAAAATTAATTGAAAGAGGTCAATCAATAGGCAACAACTATTTCATGTTCCTTCTTTCCTAGTAACATAGACAGAACCTGTAAAATAAGGAAACGCAAAGCCTAATCCTGTGAAACCAGACAAATTCCAACGAGCTAGGTACTATAGCAGCTGGTTGATAGTTGTAACTGAAGATATTCCAACACATACTCGTAAGTCTTAACTCACTTATTTTTAACAAAATTAGTTGAAAGAGGTCAATAGGCAACAACTATTTCATGTTCCTTCTTTCCTAGTAACATAGACAGAACCTGTAAAATAAGGAAACGCAAAGCCTAATCCTGTCAGTCAATTCAACAAAATCAAACAAGTGGAATAATTTCATGTGTTCATTGACTTAAAAGTAGGAAATATGATAACCGGGTTATTATGAAAACACTCGAAGACGATTAGATAACGAAAGAGATGCTGGCACAAACTTCAAGTGGACCCAGAAGTTCAAGGAATAGAACAGAAATAATTCTGATGGGAATGCATTGTGAAACGAATTTCAATAGGCAAAAGGATGACCATATTGCTAAACTTTTGGTTCTAAAGGGAAGGTTGAAAACGACGTGTGAGTCATCAAGCCATATGTATAAATCATCCAACCCAGCAAAATTGAATTAACAAAATAAAATGCTTATGACATAAGAGCTCATTGAATGGACTAAAGTTATCAAATCAAAACATAAACAGGCCCATAGTATCAAAGCGATAAAAATAAAACGAATCAATGCAATACTCGTACACTTTGAAAGAGATGCTGGCACAAACTTCAAGTGGACCCAGAAGTTCAAGAAATAGAACAGAAATAATTCTGATGGGAATGCATTGTGAAACGAATTTCAATAGGCAAAAGGATGACCATATTGCTAAACTTTTGGTTCTAAAAGGAAGGTTGAAAACGACGTGTGAGTCATCAAGCCATAATTATGTATAAATCATCCAACCCAGCAAAATTGAATTAACAAAATAAAATGCTTATGACATAAGAGCTCATTGAATGGACTAAAGTTATCTAATGTCAGCGTGACAAATCTGATGACAGGGTTTGGTGAAAGATTTGTGAATCTTAAACTAGTGTAGGCTGAACATTTATCCCTAGGAAAACCTGTTGCAATATCAGAAACAGGCAGTGTGTTTTTAAGACATGAAACACTTCTTCTCTTCCTTTCAAAATAAAATGCTTAAGACATACGAGCTCATTGAATGGACTAAAGTTATCAAATCAAAACATAAACAGGCCCATAGTATCAAAGCGATAAAAATAAAACAAATCAATGCAATACACTTTTTCAATCATACCAAATGAGATACCAAACCTTGAAACTGTAAATGGTGATAGAATAACACTAGTCAAATATCGTACACTTTTTCAATCATACCAAATGAGATACCAAACCTTGAAACTGTAAATGGTGATAGAATAACACTAGTCAAATATGACACAAGAGACACCAATAGAATTTTAGGGACTTCTTAGTCCTATCTCAGTAGGTAATACCCATAACCAATCAATCAAAATGTCAAGATTTCCTTTATCGATTTCTTGTATTGTGAGCAGTTACAGCATGCTCACTTGGCGAAATTTTCTCTTGCAATAGGAAAGCTACATCTAAAGAGGGCATACGTAAAGGACCAAGTATCCTTCAGTGGACCACTCCTTCTATTTTCTCTCCACCACTGATGAAGTCAACACTTCAAAGGAAGATAATATTCGTGTTGACTCTATCTTCCGACTTTTAATTACCTTGTTGTTACCATTGCCACATTAAGATTATCATTAGAGTACCCGTACCATTGGTTTTTATAGCCACCACTTTAATACCTTCAGCATCCGAAGTGAGGACAAACTCTCTTCCATGTTCTGCTACCTCTTGAGACCTGAGGTACTTCTGGCCTCTGGGAATAAATTGTGGAACCCTAAGATTTGAACATTGCTGATTTCTTTATTGATGGAGATAGATTTTTGCAGGATTTTTCTAATGCTGTATGAAAATGCCGAAACACCTCAAAAATCCGTTTCGTGTTAATTAGGCTAGGCATCGCTTCGAACTCTTAACGACATGACATGAAGTGATCATCTCTTAGAACAGAACCATCATAGAGTAATCACAAGAAGTTAGCATGTTCTTACCAGAAGAGGAAGAGTGGAGCATTGTTGTGAGGGATGAATACTTTAATACCTTCAGCATCCGAAGTGAGGACAGACTCTCTTCCATGTTCTGCTACCTCTTGAGACCTGAGGTACTTCTGGCCTCTGGGAATAAACTGTGGAACCCTAAGCTTTGAACATTGCTGATTTCTTTATTGATGGAGATAGATTTTTGCAAGGATTTTTCTAATGCTGTATGAAAATGCCGAAACACCTCAAAAATCCGTTTCGTCTTAATTAGGCTAGGCATCGCTTCGAACTCTTAACGACATGACATGAAGTGATCATCTCTAAGAAACTTAGAATAGAACCATCATAGAGTAATCACAAGAAGTTAGCATGTTCTTACCAGAAGAGGAAGAGTGGAGCATTGTTGTGAGGGATAAAAGTGCAGTGAAATAAATTCACTCGTCTTCCGCAAACTTTAGCAGCTCTCTTTGAAGTTAAACACATCTTGGCCATTTGTTTTTATTGAATCACATTGCAAATGTTTGCTCAAACTGCATTAAACGCGTCAGATCTTTTTATTGTAGTTTATAGGTAGTCCTAGAAGTACGTAACTTGGAAGTCCTCTACAGGTAAGTGTAAACAATGGGGACATTTTTATGGCATTTGCCCTGTAACGGTGGAAGCTGGTGAACTTCTAACATTTCCATTGAAATTTTCTTTTATTCAATCACACCTATGTTTTCTCAGATTTTTGGAAAGGATTGTTCTGGCAATAAATTGTGGAACCCTAAGCTTTGAACATTGCTGATTTCTTTATTGATGGAGATGGATTTTTGCAAGGACTTTTCTAATGCTGTATGAAAATGCCGAAACACCTCAAAAATCCGTTTCGTGTTAATTAGGCTAGGCATCGCTTCGAACTCTTCACCACATGACATGAAGTGATCATCTCTTTTTAGAACAGAACCATCATAGAGTAATCACAAGAAGTTAGCATGTTCTTACCAGAAGAGGAAGAGTGGAGCATTGTTGTGAGGGATAAAAGTACAGGCAACTTTGATCTCGAATAACACCTGACATTGGAAGAGGTCAAATTATCCACTTGGCGAAATAAATTCACCCGTCTTCCGCAAACTTTAGCAGCTCTCTTTGAAGTTAAACACGTCTTGGCCATTTGTTTTTATTGAATCACATTGCAAATGTTTGCTCAAACTGCATTAAACGCGTCAGATCTTTTTATTGTAGTTTATAGGTTGAATCTATTAGTCCTAGAAGTACGTAACTTGGAAGTCTTCTACAGGTAAGTGTAAACAATGGGGATATTTTTATGGCATTTGCCCTGTAACTGTGGAAGCTGGTGAACTTCTAACATTTCCATTGAAATTTTCTTTTATTCAATCACACCTATGTTTTCTCAGATTTTTGGAAAGGATTGCTCTACAGGTAAGTGTAAACAATGGGGATATTTTTATGACATTTGCCCTGTAACTGTGGAAGCTGGTGAACTTCTATCATTTCCATTGAAATTTTCTTTTATTCAATCACACCTATGTTTTCTCAGATTTTTGGAAAGGATTGAAATTACTAATCCCTGAAAACATGTGTAGGATCTGTCTAAAAATTTGCTGTGGTCACCGAATGAAACCATTTCCTTCCTGGTGGAAATTCAGGGTTTATACGCGACCTGGAAAAACTGAAAAGCCATGGAATCTGAAAATCGGCCAAAAAGTCTTGGAAATTTGTGAAAATTTAAAGAAAACCTGGAAAAGTCATGGAATTTGCCATCCGGTCAAAAAAAAAAAAATGTTCGAATTAAATATCGAGTTTTTCCGAAAAACGGCCTGCGGCGCATCCCCCTCAAAATCCTTGACAATCTGCATATTGCATATTTTATTTAAATGAAGGGGTATTTTTTTTGCTGATTTTCAAGTACCTTAACCCCCCTAATTTTCTGGAAAACTCATGGAAATTTTCTGGAAAAGTCATGGAATTTCATTCCGGGAAATCCGTATAAACCCTGAAATTTCGGACCATTCCCTCTTGATGATTTTGCATACGTACTGCCACGGAGGCTCCCATTTCTTCTGGCAATTATACCTTGTGTGATCTCGCGAACATTATCGCTAATGAAACGGATGAAAGCTACTATTCGTATTCGTACTTTATGATAGTCCTCATATAATAGAGCTACGCTTAACCTTGAAACCCAAGAATGTATGTGCATGACCAGTATGTAATGAATAATGATGGTTGAAAATGAAAATCTATTATTACGATGGCACCACACAAAGTGCCGAAATGTTGTGAATGTAATAACCGAGAGCCATTAAACCAATAAGCGAAAGAAGTGGTTATCATAACCAAATGTCTAGCATAATAATTATACGTAGCAAGTTCAAAGCCAGTATTAGTGCTTGCACCGATAAACTACCTCTTACCACATGAAGTTGCCTAAAGCCATATGGGTACACAAAATACAGGCTCCGTAAAGATCTTTTCTCCAATTTGATGAAACATCAATGTTCAATATTTTGGTTTTATTTTCAATATAATTAAGTCCAATAACATGAGATGCTTTCAAAATTCCAATTTTATTGTTAATTCCATGACATTTTGTTTACTTTATTTTTAATTTCTTTGTTACAGGTAAGCTTCTCATTTTTACGGGATATATGGACCATTTCTTCGGCAGAGTACGTATAATTTTACCATAATAACAACAACATTGTTGAATACTGTAGGGAAATAGGCCAATGAACAACAAGGAGCACATTCCAGCGAAAAATCTACAACTACAGCTACTCGTTAATAAGTGACCAAATGCTGTCAACACTTTCAGCAATGTGATGTGATTCAATTAGATGCAATTGAGAAAGCCTGTGTGTAGAGTTCATTGTTCATTAACATAGCGAACCAATAACTCAGCAAATCACACGAGGGTCTTTGGCCCCTCCTGACAAGGATGAACGGAAATGTCCAATTTAGCTTTCCGCTACATCAACTTGATTTAGAATTAGACGAACCAAAGGGTCAAAGTCTTGATCTTGGGATTTGGAAGATCTGATTGGCTGCTAAGTAAGGAGTTGAATCAAAGTGGTGCGAGGTGCTAATTCAGCAGCTGAAAACCGCCAAAAAGCGGTCGAAAACCTACAAAAGCGGTCGAAAACCTACAAAAATGCCACCAACTGCAGCACCAATCCTAACCAAAAGTTTTGTCTTGCATCCCTGTCACATTTGTGGACTACATACAAAATTTCAAGTCCCTAGCTCATACCGTTCCCGAGATATTATTGAATTACATCTAAAACCGCAAAAAGCGGCTGAAATGCCGCCAAGCGTTGCACCGATCTTAACCAAAAGTTTTGTGTCGAATCCTTGTCACATTTGACAGCTGCATGCCAAATTTTAAGTCTCTAGCTCTTACCGTTCTCGAGATATTTTGTTTACAGACAAACAGACAGACGGAAGGACAGACACACGGACCAATGGCTGAAACTTGGGATTTAGGTCCTGAGGACCTCAAAACGTGTTTTGGCACTCAAAACTGACCATCGAAAATTTGACCCGATTACATTACTTTCCTTCCTATAGGATAAGGAAAGTAAAGAAGACCATCCATAAAAACATTTAAAGGCCTAACTAAACAAGCTTTTAATAAGGGGTATGGTTGTTAATCGCATGATAAATCATTACAGATATTCACAGTTCTTGTGGGAGTAAGAGATGGGTCAGACAGGTAACTTTTCTTTTCTTCTTTTGATTTACACACTTGAGGTGCAGAAGTTTGAAAAGCCTCAGGTCGAGATGTTTTATTAGAGTGCACCTCGTCTAATAAACCAAAGCTTAAGCTAAAACCTGCGCAGACGCGTCTATAAAGCAAAGCTTGGGTTAAAATTTCTGCGCGGAGTGGTGTGGTAAATTATAATTAATTAGACGGGAACCTGTATGACCCATCTATGTAAATAGCAGATCCGGCTCAGTGAGGGGTTCACTGAACGTTTAGACAAAACTTACAGGGTCTGCACTCTGCTGTCTAGGTTGTCTAGTCTTGAGGCGCTGATGTCGGTAATTAACATGGGAATGTGTAATTTATTGGTGGTAATCCGGAACAGTATACTTAAAGTGAATGAAATAAACTTGAAACTTAAACCCAGAGGTTCAAGTGCTAACTTGGGCCCTCTGGAGGCCTTCAGCCTGTACAAATAATAATAGAAAAAAAAAAAAAAAAAAACAGAAACAAAACTATATAATACCTACTGTAAGAAAAGAAAAAGAATTTGTATTTATCTGTTATGAACTATGAATTGTATCTTTTCTCAATAAAGGCTATTTTATTTTATTTTATTTATTTATTATTTATAATCCGGAACAGTTACACAAAGGCTCTTGTCGGTATAAGATCTTTTCAAAGCAAACCAATATCTTCTTTCAACAAATTGTATTCGATTCCATCATCTTTAAAAACCGTGACGTCACACTTACAAGTTTGTTATAAGACCGACAAATTCGTCACAAAAGCTAATAAGGTACCTTGAAGACAGTTGTTGATAGCCTGACCCTAATTTGCCAACTCGCGAATTGCGAGACTAGATTGGCGGCACTTTGAGTACAGTGTTAGGCAAGATAATGGGGCACCCTGTTGACACGAACCTGTGGTACCTTAGATACCTGGCTGGAGCACACCATTATTATTCATCTTTGCAATTAATACCTGAGCTTTGTACTTACCACAGCTGAGGCGTGGTGATGCAACTGATAACAATCTGGCCAGGAATTAATAGCTTGTCTTGGATTAATTAAAATGTGTAACCTTTGAAGCCTTCAGACCCAAGTGCTCCAGTGTAATGTCTCAGGTCTGATATTACATATTACCATTATTATGATGAAAACCCTCCCTCCTCTCTTGGATTTCGAGATAAAAACTTGGGCTGGGGCCGATGGACTACTCTAGGGTAACAGTAAATTGATTTAAAATTGAAATTTCATTATTACAGCTTTTATAAAAACTGAAGCAATAATGTGTTTACGAGACTCCTCCGTTATTCACCATTTATTTTTTAAAAGCATTTCTTTTCCTCCGATTTACCAATCGATAGAATTTCACCATTTTGCGGCAGTTCATGTCGATGAATATCCTCTGGTAGGTATGTGCCGTGTATGGTAAATTTTGAGGAACGAAAAGCAAACGTGATGCAGGAATTGGGAATGTGTTTTCTGTATTTCTTCCAATTGTCCACCTGAAGACTGCTCTATTATGTACGATGCTGATCCTAAGGCAACACATTAACATGCGCTCGCTGTACGGAATTACCATACAATACACAATGCCTGTGTAAACTGAATGCTCTGTACCTACTATTCGTATTCGTACTTTATGATAGTCCTCATATAATAGAGCTACGCTTAACCTTGAAACCCAAGAATGTATGTGCATGACCAGTATGTAATGAATAATGATGGTTGAAAATGAAAATCTATTATTACGATGGCACCACACAAAGTGCCGAAATGTTGTGAATGTAATAACCGAGAGCCATTAAACCAATAAGCGAAAGAAGTGGTTATCATAACCAAATGTCTAGCATAATAATTATACGTAGCAAGTTCAAAGCCAGTATTAGTGCTTGCACCGATAAACTACCTCTTACCACATGAAGTTGCCTAAAGCCATATGGGTACACAAAATACAGGCTCCGTAAAGATCTTTTCTCCAATTTGATGAAACATCAATGTTCAATATTTTGGTTTTATTTTCAATATAATTAAGTCCAATAACATGAGATGCTTTCAAAATTCCAATTTTATTGTTAATTCCATGACATTTTGTTTACTTTATTTTTAATTTCTTTGTTACAGGTAAGCTTCTCATTTTTACGGGATATATGGACCATTTCTTCGGCAGAGTACGTATAATTTTACCATAATAACAACAACATTGTTGAATACTGTAGGGAAATAGGCCAATGAACAACAAGGAGCACATTCCAGCGAAAAATCTACAACTACAGCTACTCGTTAATAAGTGACCAAATGCTGTCAACACTTTCAGCAATGTGATGTGATTCAATTAGATGCAATTGAGAAAGCCTGTGTGTAGAGTTCATTGTTCATTAACATAGCGAACCAATAACTCAGCAAATCACACGAGGGTCTTTGGCCCCTCCTGACAAGGATGAACGGAAATGTCCAATTTAGCTTTCCGCTACATCAACTTGATTTAGAATTAGACGAACCAAAGGGTCAAAGTCTTGATCTTGGGATTTGGAAGATCTGATTGGCTGCTAAGTAAGGAGTTGAATCAAAGTGGTGCGAGGTGCTAATTCAGCTTCAGCAAGGGCACTTATTAAATCAATGTCTCGTCTCGACATGATGTTGTAAATTGTTTGCACTTTATCCATTCTTATGGTTTCGAAGACTAGTATTGGGCTCTTTTATCTGGGTGAAAAGGGAGTAGTAATGCATTCCATGATGGTGCATGAACTCAACACGAAATTACGCAATAACAAGAAATCATATAATCGAGACTCCTCTAATCCCCTAGATCCCATTATAGGCAGACAGGAATCGAATACAAGATAATCTTAATCCTTCGAGTGCTTGGAACTTTTCAGCCTGAACCAAATACCAGTGGGTGTGTTATAAAACCGTCTTGATATCTCAATCCCAGCCTATCCTGCGTATAATTTATGCGTTTTTCGTCACCTATTATCTTGTTGCCTTGAAAGATGATCGGTTTTACGATCCTCGGACCAGAGAAAATGATTAAAATATTCACTTGATTCCATTCTTTGAATTGGATAGTAATTATATCGAGTAGGTCCTTAGTCCTCAGCACTATTGGTGGGAAGAAGCTTTCAAAGCCTTGTTAGGAATAATCCTATGATTAGATCTTCCATGTCTGGATTGTCTGGCTTGGAAGTGGTTCATGTAGGGTGTGTTGAAAGACTGGCAGATGATTTTCAACTACCTTTCTTGCGATTTTCCCTTATTGGAAAATCTCTGTCAATAGCAGAGTAGACGATCAAAGAGTCATCCAATTATAATTCCTAATTAGTAATTAGTTTTGAATATGTTTCACATCAATACATTTGTGAAACACAATACCTACTTTTCTTTTCTTACCGCTTCTTGCTTTTTCCACGTTCTCGTCTTGGTTTCTTTCATACCCGTTTCTCATTCGTTTCCTAATTACCTCTATGCAAATGAAGCATCATGTTTCATTTGTTGGCCCTGTAGTTTGTTATTATGATGCATTCTTGAACTTAACCATGTGCATTGGGCACCTTGCTCCATTATTGTAATTATTATGCAGCCACGTGGCTCATTTATAAACTCATATTGTGCTCTATGTTGATAGCATTTTGAGTAGAATTCAGAGTTCTTGTTCATAGATAACGAGAGCCACTTTAGCCACGTGTTAATTTTGTTGCATCTGATGAATTTTTATAACGCATCAGACATACCGATTGTGTCGGCTTTTTTAACTAATATATTGATTGGTGGAAGTTATCAGCAACATTCTTGTTCTTATCAGTATCGCGGCGCGCTAAGTCGAGTGCTATAAGCTCCAAGATAGCTGGGATGTTCTTTGTGTTATGCTTAGTTGTGTTGTCCCATTTCTAGCGTTCATTTGTAAATTACGATTGAGGATTTACTTACGTACCTACCTAAATCTTCGATGACAGGTTTAAGATCTATGTCCAAGATTTCCTCAGTTGTTTCCTTTATGCCTCTCTCTTTTGTCATTTTACTATCAATATCCCGGATAACTACAAGAGTATGAACTCTTCTTCTCCGGCTTTAATCTTTTAGCAAATGCCATTGTAAATATCTGAAGAAGGCCCGTTGGTCAGGTTCAACTCTCAGTAGCTTCGAAACTTAAGTTTTAATGATAGTCTCATGCTCTCATGGCAATCCACTGTAATGTGTGATAATCCTTTTCTGTAGAGTGTTACCTACTACATTTGAAATGTGTTGTAATCTGGTAATGATTTCAATTCCCTCGTCAATCACCTCATGAAAATGAGAACATACACATCATCAATTATTATCGTACCTAGTAGTTGAGTACACGCCCATTCCACGTGTGGCCAAAGTTCTCTTGTGTCCTCACGACTTTGAGAGTGTGTGTGTTTTTAGAAAATTTATGCAAGAAATAATATTTATTTCACTCTTAATGTAAAATAATTAGCGTACGATACCTTTTTTCTCTCTCTTCATTGGAGTATCATTGCATGGAGATGGAAAGTTTCGTGATTTTGGATAGAACTAATTTTTTTCCATGCCTATTTTCGTATTTGGTTCCAACGGAGAATACAGGGCGAAGAAAAAATCCAAACTGATCAAGTGGGGAAAGATTTGGTATCAAATGACCTACGGCACCAATAAATCATTTGATGCACTCATCTCAACGCATATTAGAGGACCTTGTGGTCTTGATCAGTATTATTATAGGGGATTCAGACACTCAGCTTCAAGTGGCGTAATTAATATTGATCTGTGTGGTCGATAGATCTGATGGAAAGGTTCAATAGAATCAATGCTTACTCATTCTTCAAATTTCTGAACTAATCTGTAGTCTTCTAGTCTTTGGAACCAAGCAAATGAGTAATGACAAGCCTTGTCACACGCTCTTCTCCCTAAACCCTTATAATCTCCGACGAATCTAATTCAAACAGTAAACGGAAGTGCATTCTTTTAACATTCAAGATTTCTAGAAGGGGGACACAAAGCGTTCCCCGCACATGAGAAACATTACCAAATTGTTGCTCATTGAGCAACACGGACTTGAAGGGTTGAGACATCTTACTAACCCACATTTCTTACACATGTCTTCTTGCTCTAGTAAAGGAAGTTCATTGAGGAGTGTTTCTCATTGCCTCATTCAATATGTATTGTGCTTGTGAGCCGTGATTTACTGCTAGATACGATGGAAAATTTCTTCAGGAGCATTGAAAGAGAAATCAATAGCAAGAACATGAAAAAAGAAAGAGCTAAAAGTGCTGTACTTTCTATGAACTCACTCGTGTGAGAAAAGTAAACAAGTCCACTGCTCGTAATTTCCAGCAAGACTGCCAAGAGGGTGATGAAGGGTACCTACTTAATGAAGTCGATGATACAAAAGCTATCATGGGGAGCTTCAAGAGGAGTAAAAGTTATGAAAACAAAATTACTTCTCGTGCTATGTATCCTCAATGAAGATGCTATGTAGTTTCTATGAACTCACTCGTGTGAGAAAAGTAAACAAGTCCACTGCTCGTAATTTCCAGCAAGACTGCCAAGAGGGTGATGAAGGGTACTTAATGAAGTCGATGATACAAAAGCTATCATGGGGAGCTTCAAGAGGAGTAAAAGTAATGAAAACAAAATTACTTCTCGTGCTATGTATCCTTAATGAAGATGCTATGTAAGAATTCTCACAGAAGATATCGATGGGACCTACAAGCATCAGCTGAAGACGAATAAATCAAATTGATCAAGTGGGGAAAGATTTGGTATCAAATGACCTACGGCACCAATAAATCATTTGATGCACTCATCTCAACGCATATAGATCAAGTGGGGAAAGATTTGGTATCAAATGACCTACGGCACCAATAAATCATTTGATGCACTCATCTCAACGCATATTAGAGGACCTAGTGATCTTGATCAGTATTATTATAGGGGATTCAGACACTCAGCTTCAAGTGGCGTAATTAATATGCATTGATCTGTGTGGTCGATAGATCTGATGGAAAGGTTCAATAGAATCAATGCTTACTCATTCTTCAAATTCACTCAGCTTCAAGTGGCGTAATTAATATGCATTGATCTGTGTGGTCGATAGATCTGATGGAAAGGTTCAATAGAATCAATGCTTACTGTATACTCATTCTTCAAATTTCTGGACTAGTCTGTAGTCTTCTAGTCTTGATTTTGATTCAGAAAATGGAGAATTGACACTTTTGATATTGCCGTATAGGCCTTCATCATTCCATGCATTTGTTGCTTGGCACACTCGTCTTAAAGGCTGATTATGCCAATATCATCTGTCGTGTTTCAACTTTATTGGTTTTGTAATGTTTTTCTAACGACTAGGTACATACCTACATACAAAAGATGAGTGTTTCACAGCCGTTTTTATTTAGTGCTTTTGTAGCAATGAAACAACTGCTACAATCGTGCCGTAGCATGCCCAATTGCCTGGGTCAATAGAACCCATAAATGGGATGTATTGTGTCTATCGTCTAAGCTTGAAAACTAGAAGAAGAAGAAGAAGAAGAAGAAGAAAAAATAGGTAGGTATATCTTTCGAATTTTTTCTTTCCATTTTTCAAGCTTAGCCTAACCTAAAGCTTAGTTATTTGACTAGTGTTATTCTATCACCATTTACAGTTTCAAGGTTTGGTATCTCATTTGGTATGATTGAAAAAGTAATAAAACTCATCTTACATTACTTTACTGTGACTGCCATTGATATTCACATGAGCAAGCATTTGGTTCATGATATCCAATTTGTAGAGCTCCTGCCTTCGCTTTTATCTAATGAAGAACATGTTTCGAGATGAGGACTGCATCAGGAAATAAAACTCATCTTACATTACTTTACTGTGACTGCCATTGATATTCACATGAGCAAGCATTTGGTTCATGATATCCAATTTGTAGAGTTCCCGCCTTCGCTTTTATCTAATGAAGAACATGTTTCGAGATGAGGACTGCATCAGGGTTTGGAGATTAGGGACAACTAATTTTAGTGGATGTGATGGCTGCACCAACGTATTTTATTCCAGCCTTGGCATCAGGTTGCACGAGTTTAAAAATTGCAATTTTTTCTGGAATAAATCAAATAATTTATTAGGTCTGAATTTTCTTCTACGATAAGGACGGTCAAGCATGTTTTCTTCTCATTAATCAAAGAGCTAACAGTAAGTTATCAGGAAAGATGCCATGGCGACTCATTAGAGGGATTGTGGGTGACATAATAAAGTAAATAAAGAAATCATGACACTCACGTCGTGGACCAAGTGACTCTCAGGTCCTAGGAGAGACTACATGCTGAGGTGGCGAACCTCTTGCCCTCCTGGCTGGAAGTAAAAGTGAAGAAAATCCTGCAAGACAATAAATCATGTAAAACTCACGACTTTGAGAGTGTGTGTGTTTTTAGAAAATTTATGCAAAAAATAATATTTATTTCACTTTTAATGTAAAATAATTAGCGTACATACCTTTTTTCTCTCTCTTCATTGCAGTATCATTGCATGGAACTCTCAGTAGCTTCGAAACTTAAGTTTTAATGATAGTCTCATGCTCTCATGGCAATCCACTGTAATGTGTGATAATCCTTTTCTGTTGAGTGTTACTACATTTGAAATGTGTTGTAATCTGGTAATGATTTCAATTCCCTCGTCAATCAATTGTGCAGTTGAATGTCAGTCGAACGTTTTCGTGATTTTGGATAGAACTAATTTTTTTCCATGCCTATTTTCGTATTTTGTTCCAACGGAGAATACAGGGCGAAGAAAAAATCCATACTCGGTCATTTTGTCTCTGATGATTAGGTGAGGAGGAGGATTAGGTGAGTAAAGACTAAATAGGAAGTTATTTGAAACTCACGACTTTGAGAGTGTGTGTGTTTTTAGAAAATTTATGCAAGAAATAATATTTATTTCACTCTTAATGTAAAATAATTAGCGTACCTACATACCTTTTTTCTCTCTCTTCATTGGAGTATCATTGCATGAAGATGGAAAGTTTCGTGATTTTGGATAGAACTAATTTTTTTCCATGCCTATTTTCGTATTTTGTTCCAACGGAGAATACAGGGCGAAGAAAAAATCCAAACTCGGTCATTTCGTCTCTGATGATTAGGTGAGGAGGAGGATTAGGTGAGTAAAGACTAAATAGGAAGTTATTTGAAGAGGAAGAGAAGAAGTGTTTCATGTCTTAAAAACACACTGCCTGTTTCTGATATTGCAACAGGTTTTCCTAGGGATAAATGTTCAGCGTACACTAGTTTAAGATTCACAAATCTTTCACCAAACCCTGTCATCAGATTTGTCACGCTGACATTGATGTATGAAGGCGTGCATATATTATTCAGAAGCTCACCAGTAAATTTGTATCCCGTGTGAGTGTTTCATGTCTTAAAAACACACTGCCTGTTTCTGATATTGCAACAGGTTTTCCTAGGGATAAATGTTCAGCGTACACTAGTTTAATATTCACAAATCTTTCACCAAACCCTGTCATCAGATTTGTCACGCTGACATTGATGTATGAAGGCGTGCATATATTCAGAAGCTCATCAGTAGATTTGCATCCCGTGTGATAAATAATTAATAGCAATAAAGCTATTATAATGATAAATATCACTCGTTCCTTATATGATGGATGTGTTACCAATATGGTCACTTGAGTAGGATAGCTGCCTGCGAGGCTCAATCGTCAGGTTGCTTGCTTTCAAAGATCACACCACCAAAGTCATAAATATTGTACGTTGTCTAAAAAAGGTCTTTTCTGATGTGAAGAATTTGCCATGCTCGTGAGTTAAGAGATAACGTGGTGTGAACACATGGAACTTGCAATGGTACTCCGCCTGTTTCTAACTTCCAGTTTTCACTTTCATCAGGAACGTATGACTATGATCAATATACCTTACAGTTTTATTTGTAATCAAGAGATCACAATCGATGATTAATCACGTCCAACGACTGGTCTTGAAACAAAAATGTCTTCAGAACTAAATGACAATAATCTTGCTCAAGTTTCGAATTTCTTTGAAGTGTTACCTGGTTATCTAGCAGAAAATAAAAATCAAAGATATGAGAAAACACTATTCATAAGTAACTAATAGAAGGATCTTGAGTAAACCTTGATAATATCCAAAGTTCTTGCTTGGTTCATTACGCTTGAGTGCTTTGATTGGACAACAATATGACGCCAAAAGAACTGTAATATGTAATTGTATTTTAACATTATGTCAAACAGTATAAAAAAACAAATGAAAGCACTAACTCTGGTCCTTGAAAATATATGAAGAAACAAAAGTAAACAAGTTGTGATAAACTGCAACATAGATGGGAAAAATAATAAAGTGATTCTGATTCTTCGAATTGGTTTTATGAGCCTTATTAACTGTTTGAGTTTGTTCAGTGAACTTTGCATTCGGCTTTACAGCTCATAAACTGCAGTGGTAATCTTGTGAACTGCAATTATGTTACATTATTGTTTTCAAGTACTCCTTGTCCGGTTCTTATCTGTCTGTCTGGTCTAACAACTGAACCATCTTCTGAATCTTGTAATGAAAGTTGTGTTCAGTGAACTTTGCATTCGGCTTTACAGCTCATAAACTGCAGTGGTAATCTTGTGAACTGCAATTATGTTACATTATTGTTTTCACGTACTCCTTGTCCGGTTCTTATCTGTCTGTCTGTCTGGTCTAACAACTGAACCATCTTCTGAATCTTGTAATGAAAGTTGTACACTACTAGTTTGCTAAAGGTTACATTCCAGTAAACCTAGACACACTGACAGAAAAACTTTTCTTCTAATCTACAACGTTTGAGTGCGATCTATCGAACAATCCGACCCTCAATACTAATATTTGGATTATTTGGCTCATCCAATACGATTGTAGTGGTACAAGTTGCCCTCTTTGCATTCGGCTTTACAGCTCATAAACTGCAGTGGTAATCTTGTGAACTGCAATTATGTTACATTATTGTTTTCAAGTACTCCTTGCCCGGTTCTTATCTGTCTGTTTGGTCTAACAACTGAACCATCTTCTGAATCTTGTAATGAAAGTTGTACCTACTAGTTTGCTAAAGGTTACATTCCAGTAAACCTAGACACACTGACAGAAAAACTTTTCTTCTAATCTACTACGTTTGAGTGCGATCTATCGAACAATTCAACCCTCAATACTAATATTTGGATTATTTGGCTCATCTAATACGATTGTAGTGGTACAAGTTGCCCCTGTTCAATATTGGTATGTGTAATATGAAATGATACTCATTCAGGTAGCAATTTGAAATAAATCAACGCTCAACTGGCGCTTTTACTTGCGCAGATCAAAAATGTAAACTCCACTTTGTGTTTTTTTGCTGCAACATTTCATAAGAACTTGCAGAGAGGTAACTGAAGACTGTTTTGGACTCTTGGTATCTTATTGATGTATCTTTGGCCTGAAGCGTGCCAGATATCCGCACTGTGGTGTATATTGTACTTATACCTACGTGAACATTGAACATGTTACTAGCCTTACCATTGGATATCTGATATCGGAAGACTTATCTCCTGTACTACATCATGTAAAACTGCTGATTAATTAATGTTGTGTGCGTTTTGTATCGTGTACTGACTATTCTGGGGTTCTGCATGAAGCATGCATTGGTGACGATTGAATGTCTATTGCTAAGACTCAAGTTTCCAGTTCCTGTAAACATGGATGTGGGTACATTTGTGGAGGCTCTTGAGGACTTAGCACGAACGGAACATTTCTTTTACAGTGCTAGAGGCATCGACATACATGTTTTAGAATTCATTTCTCGAACTGAGAGGATGAACCACGTTAATAGAGGAGACAAAAAAGTTGCCCTTGTTCAATATTGGTATGTGTAATATGAAATGATACTCATTCAGGTAGCAATTTGAAATAAATCAACGCTCAACTGGTGCTTTTACTTGCGCAGATCAAAAATGTAAACACCTATTTGTGTTTCTTCTGCTGCAACATTTCATAAGAATTTGCAGAGAGGTAACTGAAGATTGTTTTGGACTCTTGGTATCTTATTGATATATCTTTGGCCTGAAGCGTGCCAGATATCCGCACTGTGGTGTATATTGTACTTATACCTACGTGAACATTGAACATGTTACTAGCCTTACCATTGGATATCTGATATCGGAAGACTTATCTCCTGTACTACATCATGTAAAACTGCTGATTAATTAATGTTGTGTGCGTTTTGTATCGTGTACTGACCATTCTGGGGTTCTGCATGAAGCATGCATCGGTGACGATTGAATGTCTATTGCTAAGACTCAAGTTTCCAGTTCCTGTAAAGATGGATGTGGGCACATTTGTGGAAGCTCTTGAGGACTTAGCACGAACGGAACATTTCTTTTACAGTGCTAGAGGCATCGACGTACATGTTTAAGAATTCATTTCTCGAACTGAGAGGATGAACCACGTTAATAGAGGAGACAAAGAGTTTCCAGTTCCTGTAAAGATGGATGTGGGCACATTTGTGGAAGCTCTTGAGGACTTAGCACGAACGGAACATTTCTTTTACAGTGCATCGACATACATGTTTAAGAATTCATTTCTCGAACTGAGAGGATGAACCACGTTGATAGAGGAGACAAAGGACTCGTTCGGCTACACCATCCAAATTTAATAAGTAATCCTCTAAATGCCCCAATAGATCTGAATTAAATCTGAACTACCGCTGCACTCCTTTTACTTGATTGGTTCCGATCTCACAAATGACTTTGTGTGATTCACAATTTATGCAAATGCTAAATACGTTCAATGCAGTAATTGATTCTAGTTATCAGTACCTACAGATAGCAAACAAGCACCGTCGTAATGTATGGCATAAGAAAGTGTTTCTACATGGCGCTGCCGGATTCCTAATTAGACACAATCAGATCGAGAGATAAGGATCCTATTGATACGATAAGAAGCTGACAAGTCGTTTTGTAATAATTGGTTCACCAATTAAAGCTATCTGTAGAGCATGAAAATCTAAATGAGGAAGTTGTTGGCCGTCCAGTGTCCACCCTGTCGTCAGAGCAGCAGATTCACTTTCTATTAGAGGTTGAAGACGATCTTGTTATGAAGCCCCATGTATGGGAAGAATCTCATCGCCTAGATCAGAGAGCGCTTGGTGAGGACAATAGAAATTTTGAAATTTAAATCCAAATAGTGAAATTTCCAGTCATAGGATTGATGATCGATTGAATGGATTGATTTGGAAACTTTTAGTTAAAACTCGTTCATCACTGTCAAATGGAATACGAGGTGTCATGTGTTCTGCAACATGGGGATTCACTGATTCAGTAATCCCCAAGGATTGTTACTATTCAAGGATGTGCTTTGATTGGGATTTGGAAACTTTTAGTTAAAACTCGTTCATCACTGTCAAATGGAATACGAGGTGTCATGTGTTCTGCAACATGGGGATTCACTGATTTAGTAATCCCCAAGGATTGTTACTATTTAAGGATGTGCTTTGATTGGAACCAGGGACAATTCCTTCGGATATACATATTGCTTTTGAGAACATTCCCCTGTATAATGCACTGAGTAGAAACTTAGAGAGCTCAGACTTCCTATGACGAGCAATTTCCATGGCAGAGTAAGTCACATTTCTATTCTTTTCTTCGCTAACCTAAACCTTTCAATCCAATACGATCACTACATATAAAATTACATTTGGGTAAATCCTTTATTTCTTTCTCAGCTCTAAGAGTGTGTTTCTAAACTAGGTATATTCTCAGCTTTATTGTACACCTTGCGGTAAATCCTTTCTCAGCTCAAAGAGTGTATTTCCGAGGTACGTCTCAGCTTTATTCTATGACGAGCAATTTCCATGGCAGAGTCACATTTCTATTCTTTTCTTCGCTAACCTAAACCTTTCAATCCAATACGATCACTACATAATACATATAAAATTACATTTGGTAAATCCTTTATTTCTTTCTCAGCTCTAAGAGTGTGTTTCTGAACTAGGTATATTCTTAGCTTTATGGTTTATGGTACACCTTGCGGTAAATCCTTTCTCAGCTCAAAGAGTGTATTTCCGAGGTATGTTCTCAGCATTCTGGTACACCGTGTACCTCCGGATCAATCACTAGTACTCTCATGTGTAGCCGCCGCATCATATTTGTGTTGTGATGAATGATGGAGTCATAAATTGAGAAGTCAAAGGACATACATAATACATGTGATATTGTGATGCGACTTGTTATCCCGGGTGTCTCTTCAATTAGGCGAACAGCCGTCTGTACAAAGTCACGTTCTATTCATAGACAAACCTGATTCTTGTCTTGCCATGGCCAAATTTGTCACATCTCGTATCTTCGCAAAGTTCTCAGCGGATAAATATTTATCGTTTATCCCAACAAGGGGATCTGCGAGAGAAGGTATTTACAGTGAGATAATAGGCTTCTCGTCTCTTTTCAGAACTCCCAGCTTGATGTGTATTTGCTTTTGATTCAGAAAATGGAGAATTGACACTTTTGATATTGCCGTATAGGCCTTCATCATTCCATGCATTTGTTGCTTGGCACACTCGTCTTAAAGGCTGATTATGCCAATATCATCTGTCGTATTTCAACTTTATTGGTTTTGTAATGTTTTTCTAACATATACCTAATTGGTTCACTTCTGGGCCCGTGCAGAATCCTTGTTATGCAGGACCTGGTTAATGGCATTCCTTTGTATCTATGTTTATAGTTCTGAGAAGTGCTTGAAAAGTCATAAACTGAAATCGAAATCACTCTTCGGTCTATGGATGGGAGTCGTAAACATTGGATGTTTAGTATGTATCTATTTTGATTCGGGGTGATTAAATAGTTGTAATATGAAGTGTTTCTTGTGAATATTAGACCTACTAAGTGGTATGTGTGGTAGTTAGCTGATGGTACAGTCTGTCCTGCTTCGTCAGCCCAAGAACTTTTTTGTTGGAGGAACCCCAACGATGGTAAGAACAATCAGATGATATTGAAGTTTATATTTGTCTTTTCATCATTATTGATTTCATTTCTGATTTATTTCCTTTTCCATGTGAATCTTGAGTGCCTATAACTCATTTTATGAATGTTTCCTTATGAACAGTTGTTTTAAATGCAAGGAAGTCAGACAGCAAATAAAATTTTGAATCAAGATTTTATTGAATCCCATAACTATATGCCAAGTTGAGAAGGAAATAGTTCGAATCGTCAAAATGTACTTAAAAAGCCCATCTCTTTTCTACACTGTGCATTATGTATTCACCAGGAATAATATTAATAGGAGCTAATTTTAATTGTATCTGATGTTTGAACATCTTCAGTTTAACACTATATTTTCTCATAAACACCATTCTGAATATTGCCTACGGAGGATAGAGAAATTAAATGCGTTTTATTTGGTGTGGCATCAGTAAATCACTTAAAACACTAGGCTCAGGCTCCCTACAGAGCGGCTTGCCAGGGCCAAAGCGTTCCCAACTATAACAGAACCCAAAACTTCTCATTAATTTCGGTTAATTAAAAAACACTTGATGGCCAACCAGCCTAAGAGGCAATCTATTCAGTTCTTCTTTATGCATTTGGTAAACTAATTTCTTTCTTAACACTCAATAACCGTGCATAAAACGAGCCCAGTGTGTCCTATGCAAGAAGCTGGAGGATAACAAACATTAACGACAAGCATGACTATGATCAATATACCTTACAGTTTTATTTGTAATCAAGAGATCACAATCGATGATTAATCACGTCCAACGACTGGTCTTGAAACAAAAATGTCTTCAGAACTATATGACAATAATCTTGCTCAAGTTTCGAATTTCTTTGAAGTGTGGCACAGCTATAGCATTTTACCTGGTTATCTAGCAAAAAATAAAAATCAAAGATATGAGAAAACACTATTCATAAGTAACTAATAGAAGGAACTTGAGTAAATCTTGATAATATCCAAAGTTCTTGCTTGGTTCATTACGCTTGAGTGCTTTGATCGGACAACAATATGACGCCAAAAGAACTGTAATATGTAATTGTATTTTAACATTATGTCAAACAGTATTACTAATCGGTCTTACGTCTTTTTCCGCACAAGCAGGGTTAACAGTGTTGTTGTTTGTGGGCAGTAACCGTCTTTCTGCTCGGATATGTACCTACCTCCTTGTCTTCTGTTTTTCTTTACGTCTTCCTTGTTGTTTGAACAGTACTAGTATTAATTTGAAGAGGTGCATTTTGGGAGACCGACCACCGGCACCGGAAAATTGACCACTGATCTTTTGATTAATTCAGTTTCCAGTGGTCACTGTCAGTTTTCAGAAAGGAAAATATACCTTAGGTTACTCTGTTATCACATTTGAAAAGCTGATGTCAGTTCTAAAGAGCCTGATCACATGTTTTCATCACAGGAGATCCAGGCTTCCGGTATTAGAGGGTTAAGGACACTCCACAAAATCATTAATGGTCAATTTAAAACAAACACCATCCGAAAGGCAGCGAAAATATAAAGGTTCCAATTATGAGAGAGTTATGAGGAACGGATGGGCTGTCTGATTTGTCGGGTAATAAATCGGGATCAGTGAGCCGATAAATTATACCCTGGCTAAAAAACTCACTGGAAAGGTACTTTGTAAAAATCTCCCTTCACTTCCTCCAGGCCCATGTATTTTGAGGATACTTATCGGTTCAGGAACAAAAGATATGACAAGCATCATGTTTGTATGTAATATATGGAGTGGTCCAGAAGCATCATGTTTGTAATTTTACGGGGTGGTCCAGAATAATGAATCCACCTCGTTGTGTACTCGTATGTTGAAAACCACAAACACAATGAAGGATATGGAGTCGAGAACAACCTCAATGTCAGGGACACAGAATGAATACATGTACAAAAAGTTTTCCAATTCTAATACATACTCTGAATTAGATTAATTGAAAACTAACATCAATAGTTGAGAAAAATATGGTTATTGTAGCTACAGTGTGTAAATACACTTTACCTCGCTACATCAGGTATCAAATGATACACCAGATGAAATTTCGTCTGTAGTAGTGAAAGAGTTCCCTGCTCCCTGGCTTCTAATAGAGCGAAAACTAATCCTAATCGTTTTGATTTCCTGGGCGGAGACACAACAGACGTAGCAAACTACAAGTTGTAAATTTATATGAATGGAAACGCAGACAATGTTCGAATCTCGTTTTAATATTTATTTTACAAACGCATGAATGAAACCCTGTGTGTAGACCTTGGTTGTAATTTTACTCGTATATTCATTCAGATTTCAATCGCAAATTGATTCAAACGAGTTTTTACTTTAGAAATTATGAAACAAGTCTGTCTAATAATGGTTAAAGGCTGTAAACTTCAAGTACAATGTTTTCTCCCAAGCTTATCGTAAGTAGAGGTAGCGTTGCGATTACATGTCCGAATCAAATAGAGTCGTACAACCACAGCCCTAATAGTCAAACCAATCTTTCGAATCAAAAACTATTGAGGATAGTGTCCAAATTTCGTCAGTGTTGAAAATTCCTGAAGAAACCTTTTGGTTTTATGCCTCTAACTTTCTGACAGTCCAAAACTTGTAAATCATGTTCACAGAAATTAATACAACTTCTTTTGTCTCTCTGTTACAGGTAAAAGTCCGGTGTACGAAGTTCCCAAGAAAAACATATTAGGGCGTTAGATAAGTTACGAGTATGACCAATTTCGGTAAGTATGTACCTAGATATTGTCCGAATCAAATCGAGTCGTACAACCACAGCCTTTCTGACAGTCCAAAACTTGTAAATCATGTTCACAGAAATTAATCCAACTTCTTTTGTCTCTCTGTTACAGGTAAATGTCCGGTGTACGAGTAGTTCCCAAGAAAAACATATTAGGGCGTTAGATAAGTTATGACCAATTTCGGTAAGTATGTACCTTGTACCTAGATATTATCACTTGTGTAGAAAAATATCTAATGTGAAATTTATGGGGATTAAATTCAATTGGAACCTATTTGATAAACTTTTATGGCCTTTTATTACAACAACAAGTGATATAAATTTTCCACTTTCAACCTGTGTTAGTAGAGTAGTCCATTTGTTATGGCTGTTATTCCCTCCAAGTTCTTCCCATTGCTTTGCGAAAAGGCTCACTTTTTATTCTATTTGAATCGACAATGTGTAGAAATTCTATTCATTAACACGTTTAGATTATTGTATAATATTTCCTCGATGTTATGGGGTCATTTTATTGCAAGAAGTGATGCTGGTAATAACTGGATGTATGACTCAATGGAAAAATGAGGAATTATTTAGTTGGACACTTTACAGATAGTGATGGTTACCCGTGATCATGCTCGTAATAATACTCTAATACTCTAACGCCTAACCAGTTACCAGACAAAATTTTGTCTTTAGATGACAGTAGACCTCTCTTATGGATCAATATTTAAGTTGAAGAGCCCAAGTTATATTATAATACCTACATGGGATTATAAAACCCTCAGTAAATAACTAAATGTAAATAGGGTAGACTTTCTTTGGGAAGCTTTGTTTGAACTTTTCTCATTCTAGGCAATGCCAGGAACAGGATTAAAGAGGATGTAAATAATAAAGTTATTATAAACATCCATGTTAAGCCCATATTATGTAAACCAACTGATTAAACGAACAGGTCTACAAGAAAGACAAGTGTTTTAATATTTTAATTACTTGCACCGGGTTCTATGTATTGAAACCTCTGTCGTGGTTAATTCGATCTCACATCGCTATAAACCTGACAGGACCGAAGATAAATGACTATTTTAGGTAATGTAGTCAGATTATACTTAGTACCTCCGTGGACTCTAGTCACTTAACAAGCTGTACTCTCCTCCTATGAACAAAGCCGGGACATAACTTCCAGTAATTTTAAAACAAACACTGAAGCATCGCGGTCTTCTGAGAAATTGAAACACTTCGAACTTACGAGTATTGGTTAATTCGATCTCACATCGCTATAAACCTGACAGGACCGAAGATAAATGACTATTTTAGGTAATGTAGTCAGATTATACTTAGTAGCTTCGTGGACTCTAGTCATTTAACAAGCTATACTTTCCTCCTATGAACAAAGCCGGGACATAACTTTAAAACAAACACTGACGGATCGCGGTCTTCTGAGAAATCGAAACACTTCGAACTTACGAGTACACTTCATCTTTGGATGCAGAACCATTTCAAAATTCAGTACTAACTGAATTTCTTAGGATATCGTATAGGAAAATTGGTATCGTCTAGAGTACTCTAGAGTGTATCTTAGGAAAAATGCTATTTTTGCATCTAGCGTCTGAATGTCCCTATAATTGACCATTTAACTTGCAAAAAACGTTTTGTAATCAACAAGCTTCTTATTTCTTACAAAAGCCGTTTCACGTAGGAGATTCCATAAGATGTAATGAAGAAGACACCAAATGAATAGGTAGTTAGTAAAGTTACATTCTTTTCTTCATCAAGTAGGTGCATATCAGTGATTACAAGGTAATAATTGATTCGAGACGCCCCCACGCTTTCTATTTCTGCTGTGCCATCATTAAAAACTTTCCATTAAAAGTTCCAACTTCATGATGACACATATCTGACCTGTGTGACACGAGGGTATGAACCTTGGGTACTTGACTGTCCTGTGTCCTCTATGCTAAGTGATCTTGCTGGACTATATGGGACTGACTATTAGGACTTGGATATTGCGAGTATACTTCATCTTTGGATGCAGAACCTTTTCAAAATTCAGTACTAACTGAATTTCTTAGGATATCGTATAGGAAAATTGGTATCGACTAGAGTGTGTCTTAGGAAAAATGCTATTTTTGCATCTAGCGTCTGAATGTCCCTATAATTGACCATTTAACTTGCAAAAAAACGTTTTGTAATCAACAAGCTTCTTACAAAAGCCGTTTCACGTAGGAGATTCCATAAGATGTAATGAAGAAGACACCAAATGAATAGGTAGTTAGTAAAGTTACATTCTTTTCTTCATCAAGTAGGTGCATATCAGTGATTACAAGGTAATAATTGATTCGAGACGCCCCCACGCTTTCTATTTCTGCTGTGCCATCATTAAAAACTTTCCATTAAAAGTTCCAACTTCATGATGACACATATCTGACCTGTGTGACACGAGGGTATGAACCTTGGGTACTTGACTGTCCTGTGTCCTCTATGCTAAGTGATCTTGCTGGACTATATGGGACTGACTATTAGGACTTGGATATTGGATCTTGTTGAATTCTTGAAATATATCATTAGTGTCAACGACTTTAACTATGTATAAGTTATTGACTATTGATATATTGGCACGGATAATACGGATATAGTTTAGAGTTGTTTTAATTCTTTTTAATCATTTTTGTATAATTTATTTAATTTCCAATCTAGTGTCTAGTGTGGATAGCTGCATAGATTTCTTCATGCATTACAATTTTTAATTAGGTTAAATTATTTTTTAGTCCTTCGAGCCCCTACAGGTTACCCTAGAAGGCTAGTATTATGTGTTTGTTGTATGTCAGTATGTCATACCTACTAAAGAGATTTTTTCCTACATTTTTGGCAATAAATCAAAATAAATCCCAGACTGACGTTTCAGAAGGCATAGAGAAGAGAAAACGCATAGCATGGTAGGGTTTAATGGCATGCCACTTGATACCAGCATCCAAACTATCAAGGTATTATGAGAATTAAGGTTCTCTAATCGGGCCAGTTCTAATTAAAACCTATAAAAATTATTTAATATCGATTATTGACTGAAAGCGAAAGCAGATTGCATTAATTAACACACAGACAAGTGAACACTTTCTAATATAAACAAAATTGGAAGGAGTGCCACACCCAGATTTGTCTAATTAAAACCTATAAAAATTATTTAATATCGATTATTGACTGAAAGCGAAAGCAGATTGCATTAATTAACACACAGACAAGTGAATACTTTCTAATATAAACAAAATTGGAAGGTGTGCCACACCCAGATTTAAGTTTGATAATAATTAGGCCTATTGAAGACAAGGCAATGGGACTTAGGCCTCTCTATAAATCAAAAAAAGTCCCAGATTTAAGTTTGATAATAATTAGGCCTATTGAAGACAAGGCAATGGGACTTAGGCCTCTCTATAAATCAAAAAAGTTCACTTTTATTACAGCGCTAACTACTTCATCATGAACTTAGAGCAAAATGGATTATACATGTAATCTTGCACTGCTCAGATAGGAAAAAAGTTTTTTATGAATATAAGCTCACAGTTCTGAGCAAGGTTGTTCTTAGTGTTCTTTAGTAGTAAAAAGGCAAGTCTACTGTTTTTATTAAAACGCCTAAAAATCCCACCTTTATTTGTTCCACAAGAGTGGACAAGCGTATTAACATGATTCCTTGTCTAGTTAAACTAGAGAATCATGGTAGAAGACGAACGGTTCTCTTTCTTAAAACCATCAGATAACCCTCTTATGAAGACTTAAAATTTCCATGTTATAATAACCGAGTGGACAAGCGTATTAACATGATTCCTTGTCTAGTTAAACTAGAGAATCATGGTAGAAGACGAACGGTACTCTTTCTTAAAACCATAAGATAACCCTCTTATGAAGACTTAAAATTTCCATGTTATAATAACCGTCTTGGAACCAACTCGGAGTGGACAAGCGTATTAACATGATTCCTTGTCTAGTTAAACTAGAGAATCATGGTAGAAGACGAACGGTACTCTTTCTTAAAACCATCAGATATAACCCTCTTATGAAGACTTAAAATTTCCATGTTATAATAACTGTCTTGGAACCAACTCAGAATTTCGGTGCATCTTTAAATCCTGCTGATCTTGAGAAGCAGTTTGTTTGGATACTTTGGCGACGTAAGGAGTTTTAAGTTTAAGGAATCTACAAAAGCCAATATATGCTACTTGCTGCCAGCATGATATTGCCACCAGATTTTTACCTCAGGCAAGATGAATGCAAGTTACAATTAATTGATCGCCTTCAGTGTAGTTCCCTACCTACCTGGGAGATGGTTATTGAATTTCTGCTGACCACTTTAAGAATTTTGCTTAATTAAGTTTTTTTTTTTAATCAAAATTGATTTCTTTTCCATCGTGTACCATAAACTCTTTCCGACTGCATCATAAATTTAATACGGGTGCAAGAGTTTATTTGTCTGTCATTCAATTTTCAGTTTAGAAAGTTCATGTTCAGACTTTTGTTTTTGACGTTTAGAAACCATCAGTCGATTAGTCGAAAGTTCGAATCAAGCCTGGTTCTCTAGTTTCTAACTTGAAAGGTACATTTTACGCCCAAACAGGTGGTTGAAAATTCAACAAATTATAGTGCATGTAATGTTGCATGGGAAAAATATCCAATCGGCAAATATGCTCTTAGAGAAGTGAAGTCATTCAATTTTCAGTTTAGAAAGTTCATGTTCAGACTTTTGTTTTTGACGTTTAGAAACCATCAGTCGATTAGTCGAAAGTTCGAAACAAGCTTGGTTCTCTAGTTTCTAACTTGAAAGGTACATTTTACGCCCAAACAGGTGGTTGAAAATTGAACAACTTATAGTGCATGTAATGTTGCATGGGAAAAATATCCAATCGGCAAATTTGCTCTTAGAGAAGTGAATTGTTTCTAACTTGAAAGGTACATTTTACGCCCAAACAGGTGGTTGAAAATTGAACAACTTAATATAGTGCATGTAATCTTGCATGGGAAAAATATCCAATCGGCAAATATGCTCTTAGAGAAGTGAATTTTTTTTGTCTGACAGAAGTGGTTCATCCACTATTCTTCTTAGACAAATGGCACATCCACTAATTCATTGAGTGTGAGGAGTAGATTATCCTTCAACCTTCAATAGTTCAGTTTCATTAGTAGGTATCAGGGTTTATTTGAAACAAAATATTTTACAATATTTACTTACCTATTCCTACGTGCACAAAAAGCCCATTCAGGGGCTTAGGTGTAGGGACAAACAGCCCTAAAGGATGTGTTAAGCTTTTCCGAATCTATCTATTCCTTGTTAGAGTACAAGGTCCAAAACTTTTACGAATCTACCTATTCCTTAGTAGAGTAAGTACAAGGTCCAAAGTAATATCAACAGCTTTTTAAAATCTCTTCATCAATAGGGAACAGCTGTTCAAACCACTGAATCATGACAGCCTCAAGATCTCGCGGAAACATGGTATTAATATCTGATAGTGGTGCTTACTTTCAACACCTTCATTTATTTATTTTGTATATGTCGGAACCTGACTATTATTACGTTTTATTTTCCATTAGATTTTGTAGATCTTGGAGGACTTTAGAACAGGTGTTCTGGAATAGTAAGTGCTGTGTGTACTTGTAAACTCGTCAAATGGTTAAAGGCTGTAAACTTCAAGTATATACAATGTTTTCTCCCAAGCTTATCGTAAGTAGAGGTAGCGTTGCGATTACATGTCCGAATCAAATCGAGTCGTACAACCACAGCCTTTCTGACAGTCCAAAACTTGTAAATCATGTTCACAGAAATTAATCCAACTTCTTTCGTCTCTCTGTTATAGGTAAATGTCCGGTGTACGAGTAGTTCCCAAGAAAAACATATTAGGGCGTTAGATACCTAAGTTATGACCAATTTCGGTAAGTATGTACATAGATATTATGCTATGTCCAGATTCAGCTGTGAGTAAATGTTAACTGTCAGTGAGCTTAGTTTGATGATTCGAGCAATTTTCCGCCTACTTAAACTCCTATCTGTGATCAGACGATGTCTGTTGAAACTCCTTAATTCGGACTGTGAATCGCCCATCAGGTCGGCTAATTTCATTTTGATAATGGATAGGCATCACGCGAGCGAGGAAATAACAATAGCATGCTAGGAAATACAGGGTGGTATAGAGTAGCGGTTCACGTGGTAGATTTCGGATTTGGAGTTTGGTGGTTCGAGAACAAGTCTAGTCAAACAAATTCGTCGTAGTGGAACTAGTGAGGAACGGCATTTTTGACAAACATTTGAATAGGACTAACAGGATTTTAACTCCTCTTTTTACAAGGGGAGACAGTCTCGTTAAAGTTTTGGATATTTTGAAGACTAATGTAAATGGGATACTAATCGGTCTTACGTCTTTTTCCGCACAAGCAGGGTTAACAGTGTTGTTGTTTGTGGGCAGTAACCGTCTTTCTGCTCGGATATGTGCCTATTTCCTTGTCTTCTGTTTTTCTTTACGTCTTCCTTGTCTCAAGACTAGTTGAACTTTTAGGGCGTATTGTAGAATGGCACCTAGCTAGTACCTACCATATGATTTCAGAAGGATCACAGATCGCAGTCAAAAATATTTCTACCTTCTGCAAATCAGGACTGCATTGCTCGGCCTTTTAAAAATAAGTTCAGTTCCGAAGTTGATGATATTTTTTAGGATTAGATCATTAGAATGATTAGAGAGATTGTTTTATTTTTCAGTTTTCAATATCTTCCAAATATGTGTCATTTGTGTCAAGCTTCTCAGAAGTCTTGAAATTATTTTCACATTCATTCAGACTCTATCATGTCCTGTTTTCTATGATCAGAATCTATCACCATTAGAATGATTAGAGAGATTGTTTTATTTTTCAGTTTTCAATATCTTCCAAATATGTGTCATTTGTGTCAAGCTTCTCAGAAGTCTGGAAATTATTTTCACATTCACTCAGAGACTCTATCATGTCCTGTTTTCTATGATCAGAATCTATCACTTCGACCTAGCATTCTCACTTGTGTAGAAAAATATCTAATGTGAAATTTATGGGGATTAAATTCAATTGGAACCTATTTGATAAACTTTTATGGCCTTTTATTACAACAACAAGTGATATAAATTTTCCACTTTCAACCTGTGTTAGTAGTAGTCCATTATTGTTATGGCTGTTATTCCCTCCAAGTTCTTCCCATTGCTTTGCGAAAAGGCTCACTTTTTATTCTTTTTGAATCGACAATGTGTAGAAATTCTATTCATTAACACGATTAGATTATTGTATAATATGATATTATGCTGCTATGTCCAGATTCAGTGAGTCATTGTTAACTGTCAGTGAGCTTAGTTTGATGATTCGAGCAATTTTCCGCCTACTTAAACTCCTATCTGTGATCAGACTATGTCTGTTTAAACTCCTTAATTCGGACTGTGAATCGCCCATCAGGTCGGCTAATTTCATTTTGATAATGGATAGGCATCACGCGAGCGAGGAAATAACAATAGCATGCTATGAAATACAGGGTGAGACAGAGGTAACGTGGTGGACTTTCAGATGTAGAGATTGGTAGTTCGATTTCCAAGTCTAGTCATAAAATCTATCGAGGATTATTATGAGGCATCACGCGAGCGAGGAAATAACAATAGCATGCTATGAAATACAGGGTGAGACAGAGGTAACGTGGTGGACTTTCAGATGTAGAGGTTGGTAGTTCGATTTCCAAGTCTAGTCATAAAATCTATCGAGGATTATTATGTGCTGAAGAGCGGCATTTGTGACAAATATTTAAATAGGGCTAACAAGATTTTAACTCCTCTTTTTACAGGGTGAGACAGTATCGTTAAGATCTTGGATGCTATGAAGACCAATGGGACACCCTGTAACCGGTAGCATTTATTATACGTTAATATTGTTGAATACATTAATGTACACACTGCAGACTGTCTGAAGTGTGTAGGAATGTTAACTGAGTAGAGTGAGGAGTCCAGTGAATAATATACTGGGGAGAAGGAAAAGGTACCACTGCGGCGCGGCGGTGATAGATTAGGAGCAGAAATCCTGGAATAAGTTTACGATGATTCAAAGCTTTCTAGTGAAACGAAGGCAAGCGGGCAGAAACCGTAATAATCGTAATATTGTGTGTGTTTTGTGATATTTTCAGGGATGTAAAATTGGGACTATGAACAGGGTTTATACGCTACCTGGAAAACCTGGAAAAGTCATGGAATCGGAAAATTGGCCAAAAAGTCATGGAAAATATTGAAAATTTAATTGTGAAAACCTGGAAATGTCATGTAATTTGCCACCCGGTCAAAAATTAAAAATTAATGTTAAAATTAAATATCAAGTTTTTCCGAAAAACGGCCTGCGGCGCATTCCCCCTTTATCCAGTTGTGTGTGTTATCAGAGTTTGAAATCCTTTGCGTAACTGTGTGCGCCAGTGGAATGTCTTTCTTTTGTAGGAAAGAAAAAATGCTTTCACCTTCATCGGAGGAATTTCAGACTTGTCACCTGAGTGATATTGCTTTGAGTTATAAGCTGGTAATACTGAGTTATAATTCTGGTATACTCAGGGGCAGATACTACGGAGGGAATGGCATTTGAATTTGAGGCTTCAATAAATTGTGCGTAGTCCAGAATCTTTGTGTGATAATTCTGGTATACTCAGGGGCAGATACTACGGAGGGAATGGCATTTGAGGCTTCAATAAATTGTGCGTAGTCCAGAATCTTTGTGTTCTTATTTCTTCAAGTACCTATTTTATCTAGTTATCTCTTACCTTGAGATGAAAAGACACTGTGGCCGCCAATTCTCAAGATATAAACAGCTGAAAACGTTTAGATATAAATTAGGCTCATTAAAAAGCACGAACTTTCGATCAATCCTGGCAAAGGTCGTCATAAACTGGCAGTCTTGTGAAGGAGTCTGAGCAGTCAATTAACCATTACGTAAGGGCAATTCATTCATGAAAACTGCATCGACTTTGTGTTTTATTTTTCCGTAAAGACAGTGGAACAAATGGGTGGTTACGGTTTCTACAGGATGGTGAAGAGAATTTCCAGAGTGATCGGTATGTGACCAAAATTCTTTGGACTCACTCAGGAATAAAGGACCCTGATGGGGCCCAAAAACACAAAATTTCCTGACCTGTGTGACACGAGGGTATGAACCTTGGGTACTTGACTGTCCTGTGTCCTCTATGCTAAGTGATCTTGCTGGACTATATGGGACTACTAGGACTTGGATATTGGATCTTGTTGAATTCTTGAAATATATCATTAGTGTCAACGACTTTAACTATGTATAAGTTATTGACTATTGATATATTGGCACTGATATAGTTTAGAGTTGTTTTGATTCTTTTAATCATTTTTGTATAATTTATTTAATTTCCAATCTAGTGTCTAGTGTGGATAGCTGCATTTCTTCATGCATTACAATTTTTAATTAGGTTAAATTATTTTTTAGTCCTTCGAGCCCCTACAGGTTACCCTAGAAGGCTACCATTATGTGTTTGTTGTATGTCATACTAAAGAGATTTTTTCCTACATTTTTGGCAATAAATCAAAATAAATCCCAGACTGACATTTCAGAAGGCATAGAGAAGAGAAAACGCATAGCATGCTAGGGTTTAATCTTTAATGGCATGCCACTTGATACCAGCATCCGAACTATCAAGGTATTATGAGAATTAAGGTTCTCAAATCGGGCCAGTTCTAATTAAAACCTATAAAAATTATTTAATATCGATTATTGACTGAAAGCGAAAGCAGATTGCATTAATTAACACACAGACAAGTGAATACTTTCTAATATAAACAAAATTGGAAGGTGTGCCACACCCAGATTTAAGTTTGATAATAATTAGGCCTATTGAAGACAAGGCAATGGGACTTAGGCCTCTCTATAAATCAAAAAAAGTTCAAAAAAGTTCACTTTTATTACAGCGCTAACTACTTCATCATGAACTTAGAGCAAAATGGATTATACATGTAATCTTGCACTGCTGAGATAGGAAAAAAGTTTTTATAAATATAAGCTCACAGTTCTGAGCAAGGTTGTTCTTAGTGTTCTTTGGTAGTAAAAAGGCAAGTCTACTGTTTTTATTAAAACGCCTAAAAATCCCACCTTTATTTGTTCCACAAGAGTGGACAAGCGTATTAACATGATTCCTTGTCTAGTTAAACTAGAGAATCATGGTAGAAGACGAACGGTACTCTTTCTTAAAACCATCAGAGATAACCCTCTTATGAAGACTTAAAATTTCCATGTTATAATAACTGTCTTGGAACCAACTCAGAATTTCGGTGCATCTTTAAATCCTGCTGATCTTGAGAAGCAGTTTGTTTGGATACTTTGGCGACGTAAGGAGTTTTAAGTTTAAGGAATCTACAAAAGCCAATATATGCTACTTGCTGCCAGCATGATATTGCCACCAGATTTTTACCTCAGGCAAGATGAATGCAAGTTACAATTAATTGATCGCCTTCAGTGTAGTTCCCTACCTACCTGGGAGATGGTTATTGAATTTCTGCTGACCACTTTAAGAATTTTGCTTAATTAAGTTTTTTTTTTTAATCAAAATTGATTTCTTTTCCATCGTGTACCATAAACTCTTTCCGACTGCATCATAAATTTAATACGGGTGCAAGAGTTTATTTGTCTGTCATTCAATTTTCAGTTTAGAAAGTTCATGTTCAGACTTTTGTTTTTGACGTTTAGAAACCATCAGTCGATTAGTCGAAAGTTCGAATCAAGCCTGGTTCTCTAGTTTCTAACTTGAAAGGTACATTTTACGCCCAAACAGGTGGTTGAAAATTCAACAAATTATAGTGCATGTAATGTTGCATGGGAAAAATATCCAATCGGCAAATATGCTCTTAGAGAAGTGAATTTTTTTGTCTGACAGAAGTGGTTCATCCACTATTCTTCTTAGACAAATGGCACATCCACTAATTCATTCAGTGTGAGGAGTAGATTATCCTTCAACCTTCCATAGTTCAGTTTCATTAGTAGGGATCAGGGTTTATTTGAAACAAAATATTTTACAATATTTACTTACCTATTCCTACATACACAAAAAGCCAACTCCGAGGCTTAGGTGTAGGGACAAACAGCCCTAAAGGATGGGTTAGGCTTTTCCGAATCTATCTGTTCCTTGTTAGAGTACAAGGCCAAAACTTTTTCGAATCTACCTATTTCTTGGTAAAGTACAAGGTCCAAAGTAATATCAACAGCTTTTTAAAATCTCTTCATCAATAGGGAACAGCTGTTCAAACCACTGAATCATGACAGCCTCAAGATCTCGCGGAATTCCGCCGATCATGGCATTAATATCTGATAGTGGTGCTTACTTTCAACACCTTCATTTATTTATTTTGTATGTGTCGGAACCTGACTAGTATTACGTTTTATTTTCCATTAGATTTTGTAGATCTTGGAGGACTTTAGAACAGGTGTTCTGGAATAGTAAGTGCTATGTGTACTTGTAAACTCGTCAAATGGTTAAAGGCTGTAAACTTCAAGTACAATGTTTTCTCCCAAGCTTATCGTAAAACTTTGTGTTTTATTTTTCCGTAAAGACAGTGGAACAAATGGGTGGTTACTGTTTCTACAGGATGGTGAAGAGAATTTCCAGAGTGATCCGTATGTGACCAAAATTCTTTGGACTCACTCAGGAATAAAGAACCCTTATGGGGCCCAAAAACACAAAATTTCCCTTTTTCTCGTGAGTCAATTAAATTAGACTCAAATTGTTGAGAAATGGCTGTGCTCAGAAACACGGAAATGACTATCAAAAAATTACTCGTACAGTGTTTTGCTACTTTGTGTTTTATTTTTCCGTAAAGACAGTGGAACAAATGGGTGGTTACTGTTTCTACAGGATGGTGAAGAGAATTTCCAGAGTGATGTGACCAAAATTCTTTGGACTCACTCAGGAAAAAAGGACCCTGATGGGGCCCAAAAACACAAAATTTTCTTTTTTCTCGTGAGTCAATTAAATTAGACTCAAATTGTTGAGAAATGGCTGTGCTCAGAAACACTGAAATGACTATCAAAAAATTACTCGTACAGTGTTGTGCCAAAATTAAGGACCAATCCATACACTGAGCAGCCACCCTGTAAGCATATCGGAATACTGTCAATTAATATTCAAGCTGCAAGTACAAATATTTATTGCTTGTTAGATACAAAGTATAAATAACAAAATAATATCATAGCTTATGATAACTTTTCATTTGCAAGGACCTTTGGAAGAAACCTGGTCAGCTGAGAATTTGTTCAATTGGGAGACAGTTGATTGGAAATATAGGTCGGAGAGTAATGCCGGGTTCTCAGCAAAACCATTAGTCAGACATGAGAGGTGATTTTTCTTCAGCCCGAACCTAGATTGTTCTTGGTCTAGTAAAACTTGGTTCTAAATAACAAAATAATATCATAGCTTATGATAACTTTTCATTTGCAAGGACCTTTGGAAGAAACCTGGTCAGCTGAGAATTTGTTCAACTGGGAGACAGTTGATTGGAAATATAGGTCGGAGACTGATGCCGGGTTCTCAGCAAAACCATTAGTCAGACATGAGAGGTGATTTTTCTTCAGCCCGAACCTAGATTATTATTATTGTTCTAGTAAAACTTGGTTCGATTGTAATTAAGTACATGTTACTAGCCTTACCATTGGATATCTGATATCGGAAGACTTATCTCCTGTACTACATCATGTAAAACTGCTGATTAATTAATGTGTGCGTTTTGTATCGTGTACTGACCATTCTGGGGTTCTGCATGAAGCATGCATTGGTGACGATTGAATGTCTGTTGCTAAGACTCAAGTTTCCAGTTCCTGTAAAGATGGATGTGGGCACATTTGTGGAAGCTCTTGAGGACTTGGCACGAACGGAACATTTCTTTTACAGTGCTAGAGGCATCGACGTATATGTTTTTGTATGGCAAGGAATAAATTGTTTAATGGTGAGAAGAATTCATTTCTCGAACTGAGAGGATGAACCACGTACATAGAGGAGACAAAGGACTCGTTCGGCTATTTTGCAAGGAATCCTCACCATCCAAATTTAATAAGTAATCCTCTATTTAATGCCCCAATAGATCTGAATTCAATCTGAACTACCGCTGCACTCCTTTTACTTGATTGGTTCCGATCTTACAAATAACTTTGTGTGATTCACAATTTATGCAAATGCTAAATACGTTCAATGCAGTAATTGATTCTAGTGATCAGTACCTACAGATACCAAACAAGCACCGTCGTAATATATGGCATAAGAAAGTGTTTCTACATGGCGCTGCCGGATTCCTAATTAGACACAATCAGATCGAGAGATAAGGATCCTATTGATACGATAAGAAGCTGACAAGTCGTTTTGTAATAATTGGTTCACCAATTAAAGCTATCTGTAGAGCATGAAAATCTAAATGAGGAAGTTGTTGGCCGTCCAGTGTCCACCCTGTCGTCAGAGCAGCAGATTCACTTTCTATTAGAGGTTGAAGACGATCTTGTTATGAAGCCCCATGTATGGGAAGAATCTCATCGCCTAGATCAGAGAGCGCTTGGTGAGGACAATAGAAATTTTGAAATTTAAATCCAAATAGTGAAATTTCCAGTCATAGGATTGATGATCGATTGAATGGATTGATTTGGAAACTTTTAGTTAAAACTCGTTCATCACTGTCAAATGGAATACGAGGTGTCATGTGTTCTGCAACATGGGGATTCACTGATTCAGTAATCCCCAAGGATTGTTACTATTCAAGGATGTGCTTTGATTGGGACCAGGGACAATTCCTTCGGATATACATATTGCTTTTGAGAACATTCCCCTGAGTAGAAACTTAGAGAGCTCAGACTTCCTATGACGAGCAATTTCCATGGCAGAGTCACATTTCTATTCTTTTCTTCGCTAACCTAAACCTTTCAATCCAATACGATCACTACATAATACATATAAAATTACATTTGGTAAATCCTTTATTTCTTTCTCAGCTCTAAGAGTGTGTTTCTGAACTAGGTATATTCTTAGCTTTATGGTTTATGGTACACCTTGCGGTAAATCCTTTCTCAGCTCAAAGAGTGTATTTCCGAGGTACGTCTCAGCTTTATTGTACACCTTGCGGTAAATCCTTTCTCAGCTCAAAGAGTGTATTTCCGAGGTACGTCTCAGCTTTATTGTACACCTTGCGGTAAATCCTTTCTCAGCTCAAAGAGTGTATTTCCGAGGTACGTCTCAGCTTTATTGTACACCTTGCGGTAAATCCTTTCTCAGCTCAAAGAGTGTATTTCCGAGGTATGTTCTCAGCATTCTGGTACACCGTGTACCTCCGGATCAATCACTAGTACTCTCATGTGTAGCCGCCGCATCATATTTATGTTGTGATGAATGATGGAGTCATAAATTGAGAAGTCAAAGGACATACATAATACATGTGATATTGTGATGCGACTTGTTATCCCGGGTGTCTCTTCAATTAGGCGAACAGCCGTCTGTACAAAGTCACGTTCTATTCATAGACAAACCTGATTCTTGTCTTGCCATGGCCAAATTTGTCACATCTCGTATCTTCGCAAAGTTCTCAGCGGATAAATATTTATCGTTTATCCCAACAAGGGGATCTGCGAGAGAAGGTATTTACAGTGAGATAATAGGCTTCTCGTCTCTTTTCAGAACTCCCAGCTTGATGTGTATTTGCTTTTGATTCAGAAAATGGAGAATTGACACTTTTGATATTGCCGTATAGGCCTTCATCATTCCATGCATTTGTTGCTTGGCACACTCGTCTTAAAGGCTGATTATGCCAATATCATCTGTCGTGTTTCAACTTTATTGGTTTTGTAATGTTTTTCTAACGTATACCTAATTGGTTCACTTCTGGGCCCGTGCAGAATCCTTGTTATGCAGGACCTGGTTAATGGCATTCCTTTGTATCTATGTTTATAGTTCTGAGAAGTGCTTGAAAAGTCATAAACTGAAATCGAAATCACTCTTCGGTCTATGGATGGGAGTCGTAAACATTGGATGTTTAGTATGTATCTATTTTGACTCGGGGTGATTAAATAGTTGTAATATGAAGTGTTTCTTGTGAATATTAGACCTAGTAAGTGGTATGTGTGGTAGTTAGCTGATGGTACAGTCTGTCCTGCTTCGTCAGCCCAAGAACTGTTGGAGGAATCCCAATGATGGTAAGAACAATCAGATGATATTGAAGTTTGTATTTGTCTTTTCATCATGATTGATTTCATTTCCTTTTCCATGTGAATCTTGAGTGCCTATAACTCATTTTATGAATGTTTCCTTATGAACAGTTGTTTTAAATGCAAGGAAGTCAGACAGCAAATAAAATTTTGAATCAAGATTTTATTGAATCCCATAACTATGTATATGCCAAGTTGAGAAGGAAATAGTTCGAATCGTCAAAATGTACTTAAAAAGTCCATCTCTTTTCTACACTGTGCATTATGTATTCACCAGGAATAATATTAATAGGAGCTAATTTTAATTGCATCTGATGTTTGAACAACTCCAGTTTAACACTATATTTTCTCATAAACACCATTCTGAATATTGCCTACGGAGGATAGAGAAATTAAAAGCGTTTTATTTGGTGTGGCATCAGTAAATCACTTAAAACACTAGGCTCAGGCTCCCTACAGAGCGGCTCACTAAGGCCAAAGTGTTCCCAACTATAAAAGAACCCAAAACTTCTCATTAATTTCGGTTAATTAAAAAACATTGAAAAGTCATAAACTGAAATCGAAATCACTCTTCGGTCTATGGATGGGAGTCGTAAACATTGGATGTTTAGTATGTATCTATTTTGATTCGGGGTGATTAAATAGTTGTAATATGAAGTGTTTCTTGTGAATATTAGACCTACTAAGTGGTATGTGTGGTAGTTAGCTGATGGTACAGTCTGTCCTGCTTCGTCAGCCCAAGAACTTTTTTGTTGGAGGAACCCCAACGATGGTAAGAACAATCAGATGATATTGAAGTTTATATTTGTCTTTTCATCATTATTGATTTCATTTCTGATTTATTTCCTTTTCCATGTGAATCTTGAGTGCCTATAACTCATTTTATGAATGTTTCCTTATGAACAGTTGTTTTAAATGCAAGGAAGTCAGACAGCAAATAAAATTTTGAATCAAGATTTTATTGAATCCCATAACTATATGCCAAGTTGAGAAGGAAATAGTTCGAATCGTCAAAATGTACTTAAAAAGCCCATCTCTTTTCTACACTGTGCATTATGTATTCACCAGGAATAATATTAATAGGAGCTAATTTTAATTGTATCTGATGTTTGAACATCTTCAGTTTAACACTATATTTTCTCATAAACACCATTCTGAATATTGCCTACGGAGGATAGAGAAATTAAATGCGTTTTATTTGGTGTGGCATCAGTAAATCACTTAAAACACTAGGCTCAGGCTCCCTACAGAGCGGCTTGCCAGGGCCAAAGCGTTCCCAACTATAACAGAACCCAAAACTTCTCATTAATTTCGGTTAATTAAAAAACACTTGATGGCCAACCAGCCTAAGAGGCAATCTATTCAGTTCTTCTTTATGCATTTGGTAAACTAATTTCTTTCTTAACACTCAATAACCGTGCATAAAACGAGCCCAGTGTGCCCTATGCAAGAAGCTGGAGGATAACAAACATTAACGACAAGTGTGGTGAAATTAATTTCCATAAATTTTGATTTTTACAAGTTCCAGGAAGTACGTGATGAATTCAGAATGAACCAAAAATGCTGAGAGTGCTGTTTATGTTTACAGATCGTAAAATATCTTGCGACCAAGTGTGTTTTAGAAGGTGTTATGAATTGGTTTACAAATGGCTCACAATCATTATGCATATGAACCTCCGTGGCTCTGCGGAGTCTGCGGTTGTAGTTGTTGGATATGCCCAATTGCCCATGCATAGGATTAGAAGGTTGCAGATCCGAAATGCGGCTGTATTCCCCTCTTTGAGTATGTGCGAGGTAGATATAGTGAGAAACATGAAATCAAACAAAACATATTTATTTGATCTTGATGAGGTGCAAAAAATGAAAGGCAAAGGCAATAAAATATTGTTCAAATCTGGAATGTATTAAGTAAAATCAGTCGGTCCTAAATGTCTATTGGGCTGAATGGGTTTTGCCATTAATGAACTTCATTCATTCTACTTTGCCGGAAGTACGTGATGAATTCAGAATGAACCAAAAATGCTGAGAGTGCTGTTTATGTTTACAGATCGTAAAATATCTTGCGACCAAGTGTTTTTTTAGAAGGTGTTATGAATTGGTTTACAAATGGCTCACAATTAACGCTAGCAATCATTATGCATATCAACCTCCGTGGCTCTGCGGAGTCTGCGGTTGTAGTTGTTGGATATGCCCAATTGCCCATGCAATAAATAGGATTAGAAGGTTGCAGATCCGAAATGCGGCTGTATTCCCCCCTCTTTGAGTATGCGCGAGGTAGATATAGTGAGAAACATGAAATCAAAGAAAACATATTTATTTGATTTTGATGAGGTCCAAAAAATGAAAGTTCGAAGGCAATAAAACATTGTTCAAATCTGGAATGTATTAAGTAAGTAAAATCAGTCGGTCCTAAATGTCTATGGGGCTGAATGGGTTTTGCCATTAATGAACTTCATTCATTCTACTTTGCTCAGTACTTGAACAATAAATAAGCACAACACATTGCCTTTCTCTTGATGAACCCCGCCTGACCAGCCCGACACGCTTAGTTAACCCCGGTGGTCCTATGGTATAATCTAGGGTCAATATCGATGTAGAATAGAATTTATTCCTGCTCGAATACTAATCGGTCTTACGTCTTTTTCCGCACAAGCAGGGTTAACAGTGTTGTTGTTTGTGGGCAGTAACCGTCTTTCTGCTCGGATATGTAGGGAATATGCACCTATTGAAATATTTGCAGATAACTACTAATATAGGTACCATTATGATAGGGATGAAAGCATCTAGATAAGGAGGTACTAACAAGCATACTGTCGCAAAAAGACCATCTGAAGACATCACCGGAGTGCAACTGCTTTGACGTTTATAATGGTCAATGGGTCTTATTTATTTATAGGTAAGAGCAATACTGATATGCCCTCTTTTTGAATGAAATATGACGACCAAAGAGTGCATCTTCGCGGAGACTGCGAAAGGGCTCAAAGCGGCACTGTAGCCTAGGTAAACACAATGCCAGGCGATATTATATTTGAACAATCAAGTCGTCGACCCGTTACCAGATGGCAGTATACACGTGGCAACGTGGTAGCCCAATGTATTTCACTCTACGTACTGTATGGACCGTGAATTATTGGAAAATGAGATAAACCCGAGTGTACAGACTCTTAAGAGATGCTACCGGTGAATTTTGGAGAAACTGAGGAGGTCGAAATATGTATAACAGTAAGGGTGCTTCTAGGTTTCATCAAGACCTGGGGATAGCAGCTTAACTCCATACACAAAGAGCCTTGTTTGTAGGACAGGACCTTGTTTGTAGATTTTATGATGCCGTCAGAAATCCATCAAAGCTGGGCTTTGAAAAGAGATTTTTCGCTCGGATCAAAAGTCACGCGTGCCAGATGGTTTAGATAAGAGATTTGCAATCCAGAGACCGCGGCGGAAGATTGGCCAGAGCAGCGTATGTTCTGACCCAAAGTCTATGACTATTATAGACCGTCATAGAAATAAATGGTCTGTTATTTCTCGTAATAAAAATTAATTGAATAAATCATGGGATGTCGTGGAATAAAAACATAAAAGGGAAATGTAAGAGTAAATTTTATTGAACTCGGTTCTAACACAATAAGAAGTTTGGACCCATGTGGGATCTCTTGACGGAGTTCTGGGCGCTCTAGATTTTCATGTGCGAGTATTTAAATGGCTAACTTCATTTAAAGGAAAGGTCAAATCCTTTAATTCTTCATGTATATCCGGTGTATATTTATGAATGAACGCGTATTACACTACTGTGCTTTGAAGCATAACGGGTGATAAATGACACCATGGACAGCTTGGACACTCCCGTAAAACTTCGTGTGTACTTCGGTGTATGTTCTTTAGTTTCTTTCTGAAACAATTCAAACATGATTTTGATCTTGTGTGTTGGCTATCGTCACAAAGCGGCAAAGGTTTTTAGTCCGTCCTTCCTTTATTAAATTACAATAGTAATAATAAAAGATATAGGGACGGACTAATGTATTCGCTTCGGTTTCGTCTGTCTGTCTGTGTGTGGTGTGTCTGAAGGAATTCTTAACTTGTTAATCTGTTGATACTCGATGATAAATCATTGTGAATTATTATTTTATTCTAATTTGTGTCATTCTTTATGGTCACGAAATCGGTTGCCAAACTAGGGATTGGAGTTGTATGGAGGGGTCTGGAATTGTAGATGGATAAGCAGTTTATGATTTGATTAATGAGTCTCGCTTGAAAAAGTCCCACAATCCCACATGCATGTTTTTTGACCGTCATCTCCATCGGACTGAAATATACGCTGGTATTCCGAGCTTCGACTTTTTCTCTCCCCCCCCTTTTAACCGTGTATTTTGTTGAATTTAAAATTCTGTGTCATGTCATTTTTGAGGAAAATTTGAACATCAAAACGACATATTGATCACAGTAAAGCTGTCCACGAAGATTCTCCTAATCGACCTGTAGATTGTTACATGTCTTGTAGACTAGTGATTAGGTTTAATTCAAATCTATGAACTGCAAGTGTAGCTATTCAAGTAGTCACTGCTATAATATCTTATATGTATGCTGTTGCAAGTCAAAACCGTATCTTAGCCTTTTGCATTAACAGGTGAATTTCTTCTTTGATGTCGGAATCTCCGAAATGAATCTTCTCTGGAGCAACTTGGGATTTCGTTTCGGTGTTCTAGCGCTAGCCTATACGTTTTAACCTGAGAGGTCTTCACTTGTTGATTTAATTTCTAGAATGTAAGCATCTTCTTGTAACTATCCAGTCACATTAGTATTAGATTAGTAGTTAACTAGTCACTTGTAAATTTTAATCGGTATTAAAATGCCTTCTATGCCTGCCTATTCAGATCAAAACGACATATTGATCACAGTAAAGCTGTCCACGAAGATTCTCCTAATCGACCTGTAGATTGTTACATGTCTTGTAGACTAGTGACTAGGTTGAACTCAAATCTATGAACTTCAAGTGTATAGCTATTCACTGCTATAATATGTTATATGTATGCTGCTGTCAAGTCAAAACCGTATCTTAGCCTTTTGCATTAACAGGTGAATTTCTTCTTTGATGTCGGAATCTCCGAAATGAATCTTCTCTGGAGCAACTTGGGATTTCGTTTCGGTGTTCTAGCGCTAGCCTATAAGTTTTAACCTGAGAGGTCTTCACTTGTTGATTTTATTTCTAGAATGTAGGCATCTTCTTATAACTATCCAGTCACATTAGTATTAGATTAGTAGTTAACTAGTCACTTGTAAATTTTAATCGGTATTGCCTTCTATGCCTGCCTATTCAGTCTTCTGCTTGCTTTGATGATACTTGCATTAATGCATTGTGATCTTTTGTTTCAGGAGCGAGAAAACTGGATGACTTCAAATCGCCCACCTCAATATCAGAAATCCCGGAAAATCTGCTCATGTCTGGAATACACTTTCCTGGTAAGTACTTCTGTTTCCACTGTTTTGATAATATTTCCCGATAAATGGATGGGTGACTTAAAGGAATAAAGGGAGAACGGGCTCTAGTCTTGATTTTAAATCATTACATGAAAGTAAAATCAAAAATCCAATCAATAATAATAATAAACTGAATATTAAACAAATTAGGTAGGTAGGTACAGAAGTACTGATTTTCTTTAACCACAATCGAATAAACCGTTTTGAGATCTGTACATGTTCAGTGAGTGGGAGGTACTCTCTGGAGTGAATATGGAATTTCTCATTTAGATTACAAGTGTGCGTAACCCGGATGAAGCTGTGAGTAGGAAGTTCAATCATGACAACAATGAATACATCATTATCATGTCCCCTTTCATTTGAGCTGATACGGGTTAACGGGTGCGTGTCAGCATGTATAACTGCATCGACGGAACGCCCAAAATACTGTACCGAACAGTCGGAACACGTGGGATAGTAAGGATTTCATCTCGGACCTCCTTTGTTTGTTACTTAGGTGTCAACATAGGGGAAAGTAATAGATAGGGGATCACCTGATCAGTGTCCAATCAATAACTTTTGGTGATATGGCTCATTTGGGGTCGCAAGATCAAGGAATTCCTTTGAAATCGCATTCACTTTCAACGGATTTGGTGATTGTTGTAATTAAAATGTGTGATAATTGTGATATCGCATAATTATTATAATTCCTTTGAAATCGCATTCACTTTCAACGGATTTGGTGATTGTTGTAATTAAAATGTGTGATAATTGTGATATCGCATAATTATTACCACTAAAACTTTCTATTAGTCACCAAAAAATTTCCTAATGGTCAAAAGTTTCAGATAATAGACCACCTATTAACGACGATAGTCAAGCCTCAACTATCGATAGCGTTCGATAGTCAAAACTATCGATAGTTATCGATAGTTCTCCTCCTCTAGTCTCAGTAGCTCCTAGCTCAGTACACAGCTCTGTACATGAAAGTAAAATCAAAAATCAAATCAATAATAATAAACTGAATATTAAACAAATTAGGTAGGTAGGTACATAAGTACTGATTTTCTTTAACCACAATCGAATAAACTACGGGCTAAAAAATTCCCGGAGGGACGGACCCAGCTTGTTACTTTTTGTCGTCACTTCAGAACTTAGTGTCAAATGATGCCAGTGTGAACTTTGTAACAAACGTCTATATCCTACGAATACCTTCAATGTCTTTTTTCTTCACTTTAGACAGTTTGTATTGAAATAGCTTGCCAATATCCCATTGTTGTTATTGTTAAAGATGTTACTGACATTAATGCATCCGGTAGCTAATGTACGAAAAGGTGCCTTAATCAGTAGATACCTACTAGATCCGCTATAAAGGATTTTTTAAGCCCTACATTGACCGTCCGGTCCCTGGAAACTCAGCTACCTAATTTACCTATCAATTCTTTGACAGCTTCAGCTACTGGTTCTACGCAGTTTTATATCTCTGTCCAGATTCTTGTGTCTCAGTTAGAGGAGGAGAACTATCGATAGTCGGCGCCATCGATAGTTATCGATATTTTTCAAAAAACTATCGATAACTATCGATAGTTTTCGATAGTTTTTTTATTACATATTTCCCTTGTTTCGAAAGGTCTTATCCCCCGAAAAGACCAAACCTAACCTAATTTAAAGATTTATTAACTGTATACGTATTAATTTAGGTCACAGGGTTTTATTTCAACATTTTTTTTTAATTTTATTTTTTTTACAAAATATAATTTTTTTTTTCATAGATTTGTATACATCTATGTTTTTTTTTTACATTTTTTTTTGACACTTTTCACTTCTAAAACGACCAAAACAAACGAAAAATGTGCAGAAAAAAACTATCGATAGTCAAGCCTCAACTATCGATAGCGTTCGATAGTCAAAACTATCGATAGTTATCGATAGTTCTCCTCCTCTAGTCTCAGTAGCTCCTAGCTCAGTACACAGCTCTGTTAGTAGACATGACGTATCCTCACATCTTATCCGAGTAAGCGGATTTTGTCTTTTGTTTTCACCATATTATGTGTGTATTAGTCAATCATTAGTTCTATTGATATTACCTCCACTATACTCAACAATATCAACACTGTTGAACTAACAATGTGACGCCTGAACAGATTATTGTTGACGTGCTAATGTGTTGAAGAAAGTTATCAGAGAATACAATCAATGAAATGTGGAGAAATAAATAGGAGAAACAAAGAGAAAGAAAGTGGATTCACAAATTTTTCAAGTTCTAATGTAAACAAAACAACATAACTTAGTAGATACATAATTACTATATGGCTTTAAGTTTATTATTTATTTAAAGACTTGAATTAGGTATTTATCTTATCGACGTTTTTCCTGATTCCAAGTAAAGCTTTCTGCTATTTCGGGCTCTTTATCACATTTTTTTTTCTTACTTTTATTTATATGCTGGTTTATTTCTTGTTACTCTTCAGTGTATCTTTTGATTACATAATTATCCTCCTGTTAGTGCCTTACTAATCCTGCTAGACCTCGTAAGTATTTACACAAAAACTCGGTTTTGTTCTTCCGTTTTGGCATAGAAATATTACAGGCTTTGCGTATTCAAGTCTAAGGTTTTGAACACTCTTTGATTCATTGTGTCTAGGTATTGTTCCAAAAAATCTTGTTTCCTAATTCTAGCCATATTGGGCATTAGGTTGAAATTTCAAGCTATGAGTTTTTAGAAAACAAAAGTGAAAAGAACAAGTACAAATTTGAATAGTTACATAAAATTTACATGATGTTGATGTATTATGGGCAAAAGCAGCTTGAATTTTTTCTCCATCAACATAACACTAAATTTCACTTTCATTTCGGACTTAGATGTTCCGAGAGTAAACAAGCCCAATGAGCGGTGGGTGGTGCATATCAAACATTCTTCATTTACCTCACTTACAAAGCCTTGCCGATATTATCAAATCTTCGTTAATATCTATGCTCTTTTATTAATTATTTAAAAGAAATTTCAATTTGTTAATATTTGACAGTTACAAATCGTTGCAAAGTTAAAAGTTTGAGACCCGGCGAGTATTGGAAGTACTATCGCTTTACTGACATGGAGTTTGTAATGTTACTTGCTCAGAAATGAGTGAAACTTGCTTGCCTCGGAAGAAGAGCTTTGGAAAGATGCAATGTACTCGTCAAGCTAGAAAAAAAAGCCTCGTGTGGAAAATACCAACTTGTCTCCAAGACATTTATAAAATCACATGTCAGTTTTCTTCAGTACAAACTCTAACGCAACTAAACGTTCCTGCGTAATCAAATCTTCATTGTTTGTACAAAAATGGAGCCGTCCAAATCAAAGCGATCTCACACATTGTGTGTTCTACTTCACATGGTGATCTACGATCTAGCAGTCATCTATTTCTATGAAGCCAATGTCATTAGCACCAGCACAAATAAAACAGAGAGGTATCCAACAAGCACTAATTACTAAAGTGCAGAAAAGAAAGACCGATGCAAGATACTAATTGCGGACTGGAATCGCTGCGCCGTTTGTGTCTTATTGGTGGAGAAAAGTAAGATTTCCTCCAAAGAACGGAAGGTCCCTATTTGTCAGAATGTTCTAGAAGAAGTTGTAAGATGTCTATGATGTCAAAATTTATAAGCTTTTATTGAGAAGGGTAAGTAGTCCTTCAAGAGATTTTATTCTTTAGTTCAATAATTGAGTACGGTACGGAGATAATGAGAAATTATCAGAGTTTTATCAAAGTCACCAAACATCAATCATTCATTTTTTTGCCTCGGATTTCGCAATCGGAATTCCATTTCACTTTTTCATTCTGTCTAATCAGTCTTCATAAATAGATGAGATGATATTTAGTAGAGTTAAATAATGCGAAAAAAATTCAAAAGATTAAACTCGATCTGGTCTCCCAATTAGGAGGTATCTCGTATCTACAAATAAAATTGAAAAAATCCCAAACTTGTTTTGATTTACTTCTTCCAATCCCAAGTAGGTTAGGCCATTCATTAAGCGGTACTAGTTCTTTATTGTTTGACTTAACCTGTTGGAAGGTCTTGTGCGAATATTTGGCTCTCTAAATATGCTCTTCGTCAGAATGCGCATAGAAGTAGCTCCAATAACAAGAGAAACAAAAGTTTAACTTTCTGATATCATCCATACCCACCCAAATCCTTTCCATTAAGAACATTTACCAATTTTGTAATTCAATGTTTGAAATTGTCATTTCGATGTGACATACGTGGAGAGTAACAGCTAATGAACGGGTTAAAATAAAATACTTTTGATTTCAGCTATTGCAAAATTAAAAGTGAAAACAAAATCTCCATTCAGATATGTAGATGTACGTTGTTGTAGCATTGAAATCTCAAACAGCTTTTGCTTTTGTTCTTTGCGGCAGTCCGGTCCGTAGCCGCGACATTTCGAAATCTGAAAGTGATTCTCTTCTGGCCATTTTATTGATAGTAATGATGGGATCTGTGATCTCATTAATCTTGAGAAGACTCTCATTTATCAAAATAATGAAATTCGTTAAAATTTCATATATGGAGAAGAATTTCCTGTTATGAATCAAGGACATTGGATATTTGAAAATTTTAGCTACTGGTTATGTGTTGCTTTCATATTCATTTTGTTTTGTACTTTGATAACATGATAACACTAGAAAAGAAGTGGGACCGGACGGGGTACCTTTTAAAGATTTTCAAATTAGCACCAATGAACTCGAAGAGAGTGTACCGAAACATTTGAATCATTTGATTTTCATTAGTACTTCAATGATAGGGAGAAGATAGTCTATCTATCTTTCTGATAAACTTTGCTTTCTGATGTGCGTTTGATTTACGGATGAGTATGTGAGATTCTTCATCGGACTCGTCCAGGTATCATCATTAACCTCAATTGTTATTTTCTAAAGGCTTCTTTCTCATTTGTTTCAGGTATCCACGACACCAGTGGACGTTCAGTGATAGTGTACGATGCAGCAACAGTCGCCAAATCCTGTCTAGACCCGGCTGACATCGGGAAAGTCATTCTCTACTATGTGTCGCTTCCTGTCAGGTAAGCCATCAGCCATCACTTTTGTTATCCATTAACTTGTTGCCAGGTGCATTAAATGGACCAATATAAGGATCAATCGTATCCATGTACGTACTCGTACATGGTTTGTATCCGGATGAGTAATCATTTGACCAATCTTGTGCTGCTGACTTTTCCCCCCATCACTCAGGCCGGGTGAAGTTAATATGAGGAGGCGGGTAGCTTGTCACCAAACGAAGGTAAAGTCCCTATCACCAATAACAGTTATAACCTTAGCAGTTATGTTATGCAGTTGTGTGGTTATTCCTGGAATTCCCTTATTACTGACTCTAAAATGAAATCTGCAGTTGTGGAGTTATTCCTTTGATTCCCTTATCACTGACTCCTAAATATTCATCCTATAGTTTCTCATATTGTAATCTTCTCGTCCTTCTTATCACCTAATGAATAACAGGTAAGAATTGTAAGGAGGGACTGTCACGGAGTTATCTTGTTTTGAGATCTGTACATGTTCAGTGAGTGGGAGGTACTCTCTGGAGTGAATATGGAATTTCTCATTTAGATTACAAGTGTGCGTAACGATTTCAAATAAAAGGTTCTGTTGAAATCCAGTGCTTAATCATTCCTGTACTAGAGAGGAATGTATGTGTCTATCTTGTGGTAAAAATATGGTAAGAGTCCAGAGTTTGTCTAATTATATCCAGAGTGTGTTTCTAATAATATGGAAGAGTTATTCAACGTCTTATTTATTTATGCTAAATCTTACATGGAGGTCTATACAAACATAATTATTACTTTACATGGTCTTCCACTCGTATCTATTAGACAAAATGTCAGCAGTCAGCAAATTTCAAAATCAAATGCTCGATTTCTTTGAACTCAGTTCGATTTATTTGAAGTCAAACATAATTATGTAGATCTGATACATCCTATCAGTAATGGGAAAGAAAACCAAGTCAAGTTGCTGGATTGGTGATGGTGTGGTACTCATTCTGATTGTTTCGGTCTCATTCACCTAATAGCCGAGAACTACTTGATAATTATCACAGTCCTCATTCTTTATATCAACTAGAACTGAAATAATGCACCATTTCCATGCATATGCATATTGGATGCAAGTCTCTTATGCACAGACATACACTCTATTACTCACTATTTGTATAATTACGGCTATTCTCTCATCATCAGCAGAATAGTCTTTATAAAGGATATCCGTACAGAAATAATAACCAGGTAAACTCCATATGGTAACAAATACCATATAGCGAGAATGTTATTAATTATGATGCTTGTTCGAAAATTCTCACGTTTGCCAAGTCTTCCAGGTTTTGAGACACACATTTGAAAGCTCATTTCTTAGAAAAAATCCAAGTTGTAATAAAGGTGTCGAAGTGAGACTCAAGGTAGAAACACACTACCATCACACCAAGTCATGTGAGCTCATGGGGAGTCAGAAAGATGTAGTTCAAAGTTTTCCCCGTAATATTGTAATTAAGTTCGTTCAGAACAGCTAAACTACTATCACGTCAGTCTCCATCCATTGAATGTCTTTCTACCTACCCTGGAAGGATAGAGAGAGAGGGAAGGAGGGAGAGAGAAAGAGAGGGAATATGTTACAAGACGTCCTCCCCTTCTATCAGCTTGTTGAGGGCTGTCGGCAAAAGTGCCCTAAGGTATCAAACGGATTAACTTTTGAAAATATCATAAAACTACAAAAGTTTCATGTATAGGTAAACTTCGTCTGATTATACTAAAGTTTTAAGACTCCCGAGTCAATTAAGTTTGGATAGGTACTAAAGAATGTTTAAATGGAACCATAAAATAGAGAATAGAGTGTAGCGGCACCTAAAGGCACTAGCCTAGGTCCACGAAAGGTGACGACCGAGTTGCCTATAATCCCCACTTGACATGGTAGCCCAAATATGAAGCTAGTGGAATCTAGTCGCGCTTCCACTACCGGTTGTCAGTAGTGGAATTGAAAGTGATCTAGAAATCAGAGAATCCCCGAGCTAATTAAGAAAACAATGAAAGGAAAAAGAGTTGGCTTTGAAAGTCATTTGGTCAAACATGTTTGAGACTGGAACTCTGACCAACCAGAGATGACCGTGACTTGGTTTCCGGGAATTCGGATACAATAACCTGTCATGTACTCGTCATATTACTTTTGTGTACTTCTTGTACAGGGTACAGCGAAACCTATTGTCTGCCTGCTCATTTGGAAGATCTAATTCAAGATAGCTTTCTTGAATTTCTTGTGAAACTGAAGAGAGATTCAGGTAGACTTGGTAACCCCGAGTCAAGAGTGAAACCAAATAATTCCAAATGTATCAAGCGGAAATCAAAGTAATTTTGAAGTTATAGGTAGTTTGACTTTCAGCATTTCAGTTCCAACTCTGTACTTTAATCCCGGTGCAGTAGACTAGTAGGTGTAAGGAGAAATAGGGTCCAGGATTCATATTGATTGTGAACTCTGTCCAGTCAAAAGTTACAAGCTACCATGGGGATTTTAGGGCAATTAGGATGCACTGTACTGCATTCGGAGCAACTCTGTAGACAAAAAGCTCGTGATTCCAATTAGGAGATGAAATTCAGAACAGAAAACTTGAAACAACTGATTTGTAAACAAAACATGTAAAGTGATTTGTAAACATTTTAGGAACACATCCTGCGTCTTGAACTATGCATTTTTTGTTCACCATTTTGTTTTCGTACCAGTCAGTGTACTTCTTCTGAAAAAAAAAAAGAAAATTTTATTGTTTTAATGGTTCTAAACCAACATGAATTAAACCAGGTAGAATGAGACAAAAATGGAAAATAATAAGCACTTGTAGGTAATTTTGGTGACGCATTAGGTCACATGGGTTATTTCCATTTAGTGGTAAACAAAATAATGGTCCATATGATGTTGGTGCATACCAATTTACCAAATATGAAGAGATGACTAATATTGACTCTCTGATTTTGGGTCCTACATACTCCCATACATAAGAACCCAAGGTATCCAAATTGAATTGTAAACAATGCATTTCTCAACGAAATATTCTATGAATCTTCAGCAAATGTGAACATCATGGTCACGATGAAAGTGAATTTAATGTTTCGACAAAAAAAGAAAGAAGTTCTAGTGAAACATAAATATTACGAGAGAAAGAACAATGGAGAAACCAGGGGATTAGATGGAAACACACATGAGGATTAAGGTTTAGGTGACAGCCAAAGTGATCTATGTGAGATTTCGATCGTTAGGTGAGAGTGAATCTTGGTGCTGTTGAGTAAACAATGTCTTATCGAATGTAAAATAGAACAATACGAGTAAACCTCACTATAAGTTTCTGAAATGTGTTACTCCTACTCCTTATGAGTGTTGATTGAACTGTTCATGACTATGTGATTGAACTGTTCATGACCATGTAATTGAACAAGTTCTTCCTGATAATAATTATTTTTGCAGTTCGTAAACACTCTTATGAATCAAATCTGTCTTTCTTCGTAATTAGGAAATACGTGTAGAAAATTTTCTTGGTTTTCTGAGGTGATATGAAGGAAATTTCTACCGTAGACCGAACTAGTTTCTTCTTAACACCTCAAGAAACCACACACAGCAAATGTTAACATTTATTTTCTTTCCATTTGCAGACCGGAAAGGACCAAGCATGGCGTGACCCTGTTAGTCCTGTCAGGACTGCCTGGAGACTCCACCTATGACCATCTGGACAGGGCACTTCTGTTTCTGGAGTCCAAAGTCCACATCGCCTCTCTCCTGGTGTGGAGGAAGATATCTTCGGGGCCTCGAGTTACCGAGGCTCATCGACAAAGACTGCAAAGATCCAACTCAAATGTGTTACCAAATTCCAAAATCGAGGTAATTACCGCGTCATCGCGCAGCTGAAGACTTCAGCTGAACACGCAGCTGAAGCGTAAAGACTTACTGGGGTCCCTAAATCAAAGTGACACTATTTTTCAAGACACTTTATTTTGAACTCAACCAACAGCTGATCAAAAACATTTGAGGTGTTAAGACTTTAGGAGTAGTTTCAGTTTGCTTCAATGGAATTATAGGAAATCTTATCGTATGTACCATAGGCTATTTCTATTTGAGAATTTGTCATCTTTCTGTTTTCAGTACCATGTGTTAGACGACATCGATGGACTCCGGCATTTTCTAGACGAAGAACAAACCCCAGCAGAGTGTGGGGGACCCACCTCACATGACCAGCTGGAGTGGGTCGAGTTCTATAAGGTAAGACATTTGAACGGATATCCCCTAGGACCTAGGAATAGGAAGTCTTTGACTAATATACGGTGCTTCAAATGATGAGATTGTATCAACATAGTCCCAATTTTGTTTCTGATGATAAAGACTGAGGTGTGTTCTAAGCTATTACTCAATAGCCTGCATATGTTGAAAACAATACACTGAGAAAGAGGAGAACTATTTTGAACTTGTGGAATTTTATTATTTCTTATCAGATTGACAAACTTGTCTCGGATAGCAGCAGAAATAACTTTCCTCATTATCGTTCCACGTATCCGAACTATGCCACTGCATGTGGGTAATTTGAATACACAATTAAATGCATTCCATGCCGTTCACAACTAATTTCTCCTATTATAATAGTTGATTATTCACGCTGAGGAGAGTTTTAATTTGTCCAAGATTTATCTCCCGACTCGGAAGAACCTCACAATGTCCAGTTTTCCGTGAGAATTGTCCATTTAAGCCACGGAGTCTCAGAGATGTACATAAATATTTTTATGTAAACATTTGTTTCTTTGAAAATTTATCGTTGAATCTATAATATGGAATTTATCGTAGAAATGTCTTCCCTTTATTTCTTCATTGATTGTGGACTTGTGAGAGAACCTTTTTTCCTATTTCCTGCACTCCGCAGGGTATCTGAATGCCACCTGTCGTCTAGAACTCAGGGCTAGCTCTCCACGAATAGACCATTCTCTCTAGAAGTTCTCAGTGTCTTAGCACCCCCTGCTAAGTCTACAAATGTCCTAGGCACGGTGTTTTGTGTGTTTATTGCGTCATTAATATTGATTTGATCACTTCCAGGTAATTTTACGCGTACAGTTGTCTGCTTACTGCTTCGTGAGAATTGCAGTCAAGTTCATTGGTCAAATGCAGTCAACTCCTAACAGCCTCCTTATCAATTTACCAAAGGGTTCATTAGGCCATTGAGATTTGCAAAAAGTAAAAACTGACTGGTTAGTTTTGCTCAAATATGAGTATTTTGATGAAAATCCTTCAATTCTTATTGGTAGATTCTTAAAAAGTACTTGGAATTTTTCAATTAAAGAATATTTCCTCAAAGAATATTTCTTCTACCTCGGGGTTCTTCTGCACCTATACCTCGAATAGTAAAGATTATCTTGGAAGATATGAGATCCAGCACCAGCTTGTATATTTCTTTAACTAGGAGGTATTTTCTGTATTGTTTCAAATAGATTTTCGTTTTCAAAATGACCCCCTCAGACCCGACTACTAATTGCTTTTTCTTCACATTTATCTTGTGTTTGGGGTTTTTAATTTGGTGCTGGTGGAACCATGTCGGCTCCTCCTAAACGCATTTATCTCGTCTCGTAATCACTGTTCACAAGGTATACCGACGGTTTATCTTATTTTGAAACAAGGGTAAAGAACCTCTGAGGGCTGCATAAATTATCTATCAATTATACCGTTTAGAGAACAACTTCGAGGATAAAAATTAGAGGCTAAGAGGTCCCTCAGAAAGAATACTACAGGCTTAGAGGTCCTTCAGAAAGACTAGCTCTGATACTTTTGTTTGAAACCCATACTGCATAAATTATCTATCAATTATACCGTTTAGAGAACAACTTCAAGGATAAAGACTAGAGGCTAAGAGGTCCCTCAGAAAGAATACTACAGGCTTAGAGGTCCTTCAGAAAGACTAGCTCTGATACTTTTGTTTGAAACCCATTTTTGACACCAAGAACACCATCTAGGTTTTGTTTTAGATCTAGGATTAGCGAGATTTTAAGTGGATAATTTCCATGTAAACTTTAGGGTTCATTCGACTTTTAATTTTCTCCTTGAATATTTTCAAAGTACATAATTTTCTCGATATTTTCATCGCATTTAATAATACTTGTTTCCACCTTTTGAGTAAAATAGAGACTTCATTAGATATTTAGGACATTCCAGGATTTCCAAGAAAGAAATACTCAAGAACATTGACCAACCCAAGTCTAATCCCGCTTCTTGTTTCATTGAAAGTTTTTCCATTATTAACTGTCCTCTCATAAGCTTCTACGACTTCATATACTATGTCGCCAACATAATCTTGGTGTGGCTTTCCTCGTATGTTAGCCCAGGGGAGTACCACCCCCTGTTGTAGGATAGATTTCCGGCAGTTTTTATTTTTCCACATTAAATCCTAATTAGCTATTACATTTATTAATACTTGTTTCCACCTTTTGAGTAAAACAGAGACTTCATTAGATATTTAGGACATTCCAGGATTTCCAGGAAAGAAATACTTAAGAGCATTGACCAAGCCAAGTCTAAACCCGCTTCTTGTTTCATTGAAAGTTTCTCCATTATTAACTGTCCTCTCATAAGCTTCTACGACTTCATATACTATGTCGCCAACATAATCTTGGTGTGGCTTTTCTCGTATGTTAGCCCAGGGGAGTACCACCCCCTGTTGTAGGATAGATTTCCGGCAGTTTTTATTTTTCCACATTAAATCCTAATTAGCCTCCAGGGGTTTGGAATCCTATATCGCCCTTGATTGAACGCCCACTGTAAGCTCGTGCTAAAGTAAACTATTTTCGAGCATGCAATTTGATTAATAGCTTGGAAAGTCATTAATTTGATTCTTTGTCAGCAACCGGTAGTTGGTCTTTCTTTCCATTTAATAAGAACCACAGTAGTTTGGGTTTGTACATTTCTTTCCATGATGATTTTGAAACAGAAAGCTCCTCTGGTCGTCCCTAAGTCTTTTTCAGAGGATAAGTAAATTCGACTGCACTAACGGACTTCAGCCTTATACAATGATTAAACATTGAAATGACTGCACCTGCATACTTAAATTTCAAGTCCATACCAAAGCGACATTCTGATTTCTTTTCCAACTTAATGACAAATTCTTCGCAAGAATAATTACTGAATGCTATTGACCAATGTTACCCTGTATAGGAATCAGCATAGGCACTTAGGCACAAGCTCTTACCCTGATTGTTGATCTCTAATGTCCATGTACCTGTTACCTGCGCCATTGTGAAATCAGAAATTACTTTCAGCAAATCGCACGCATAGCTCGCAGACATTTTCGCGAGAACTCCCCGGTACTTGCAACACAAAGCAATGATATAAATCAGATATTAGATTAGATCCGAGCCTTCGATAGTGTTATGAATGAAAACGGTAGAACCCACGGTGAAATGAGAAGTCTACCGGGTAGCGAAATCGAAACAGTAACCCGGGCTTCGAACTATGAAAACGAAAACCAGGTTGCAGCACCTTTTCAGGAACTGGAAGTTATACAAAGTTGATTTTCAATGCTATGGCGGAAAAAGCTTACCCGATTTTTTTGTTACCCTCTTACGCCCGACCTAACCACAGAGGGATTTCAGTTAATCCCGAGTTTAAGAAGTACTGGCCTGTGTATATCAAATGGGTGACGTAAAAGAAAACCATCGACACTGTGTTAGATTCGTATAAGCCTAACTTATCTTTTGGGGCTGTTTGCGCCTACACCTAAGCCACTGTGTTAACTCTCAGTGGTAACAGAGGGATTTCAGTTAATCCTGAGTTTAAGAAGTACTGGCCTGTGTATATCAAATGGGTGACGTAAAAGAAAACCAACGACACTGTGTTAGATTCGTATAAGCCTAACTTATCTTTTGGGGCTGTTTGCGCCTACACCTAAGCCACTGTGTTAACTCTCAGTGGTGAAATCGGCATTAGTACCTATTAGATCCCATTTATGAATCAATATTCATTTATTGAGGAAACATAACTGCCCGATTGCTCCGAGTCACCCAGTACATTTGCACCAAATGGGTAATTTAACACAATGAATCCATTTGAGATACCCACACACGAAATTCACAAGTCAGAGATATTTATCAATTTATATTGCACACTGAATATCCTCCGGGTAGAACTTGAAGCCAAGATCAAGTTCAATACTACTACAGTGCTTACTGGGTGGTACAAATGAGTGACAGTGACGTGACGGTCGCTGGATTTGTTTGTTTCATATTCTGTGCATTACTAGATTTCAAGATAATTTTGAGAACTATAGTCCTAATCCAGTTCATTATCTCAATAAATAAAATTAGAGAACCTTTTGAATTTTTAATACAAACATAGAAAAAGATAAAATTTGTCACATTCCATCCTGATTCAAAATGGCGGCGGTTCAAAGTTATGCCGCGCTAATCCCGTACAAAGGACGGGTCAACCACTAACCACTAGTGTGTTTATATTTACAAAAGATATTTTCAATAATGACCATCTGTTCTGTGTTTTACTCAATGGGTTACTCGGTAGGTACAAATTAATTTGGTTCCCTTTTTTCCTGGTCACCCCCTCTCATTTGAGACGTCCTCAAATGTGTGGTTGGCATGGGTGTTCTTTAATATCAGACTCATGAGATAACAGCCAATATGACCAGCTATAACACCCATCGTTCTTGTAACACCTCATAATGCCAAGAGGCAGAGTGGATGTCGGTATAAAGTAATTAGGCGATAAGACCACTTGACAAGCGATATGAAGAGCTCGTTATTCATAAATAAACATGTTGAACTTCTAGGGGATATCAGATTCAATGATAGTCAATTTTGCAGGAGACTATCGGTTATATGTTCTAGAACACGGACCAGTCAGACTGTGGGGGAGGTTGCTAATATTGAGGAAGGAATTAATTTACAAGAAGAAGTTACTACTTCTTCTTGTTATTGGAACAGTTCTATATTCTCTAACAATATGGGATTGAGTTTCCTACAGTGCATCAACCTCTCAAGTTTTGTTCAATTTTCTGTTTTGAAGTACGTTTTACTACAACCTTGACTTGTCTGGAGGTTACAAAGGGTTTATGATGCTTTAAAGAGAAAGCATATGTTCTCATGATGGTTGACTACGGTTTGGGACGGGCCAAGTAATCTTGGCTAAAGACCATCAACCCCCACGTTTTACTACAAAATTGACTTGTTGTCTGGAGGTTACAAAGGGTTTATCATGCTTTAAAGAGAAAGCATATGTTCTCATGATGGTTGACTACGGTTTGGGACGGGCCAAGTAATCTTGGCTAAAGACCATCAACCCCCTTCGATGCAGCTACACCGCTACAACAACAACAACATTGACTTAACCGCTCTTCACCCTTTTCTGTATTTCAGGAGTACGAGCCGTTTCTGTCGCAGTGTCACAGCTGTGGCCGTTCCCTAGTCACGACATTGAGTGACATTCGTGACGTCACTGCGTCACATGATCCCGATGACGTCACAACAAATCGTCGCTCGCTGGTAGCGTCACATCGTGCTATAAATCGGGTGCTATCGGACGCAGCGTTGTGTAAACTGAGACGTGATGGTCATCGGACACTGACGCAGTTGGAGGAGCGCGCTCATTGGTTACCGTATAGCGAAGACGTCAAGTATGTTAACAAGAGATTTTCAATAAAGGGCAAAACTATCATAGAATAGCCAGAGATTTTCGGTGTGGGGGGGGGGATCAAATTGAAAATTTTCTTATACAAATCAAATCTTCACCAACAAACTATCACCACCGAAGAAAATAACAAACGAATCATAGGGATATAAGGGACTCACAAAGTTTAGGGGCATTCAAGATCTCCCTGGTGAAATATCTTGAAGGCTCACAGTGAAAGAAAAATTTAGTGGTTGGGTGGAAGAGCTCCTCCAGGAGAACTTTGCCACTTAAAGCCGTAAAAAAAAATCTACTCTTATACCCGCAGAATTTGTGTCGAGAGGGCAGACCGTCTCTTCGCAGAAGTAGAAAGAGGGGCCAAACGCTTGGAGCAGCTGTGTCGCACTTAAAGCCGTAAAAAATCTATTCTTATACCCGCAGAATTTGTGTCGAGAGGGCAGACCGTCTCTTCGCAGAAGTAGAAAGAGGGGCCAAACGCTTGGAGCAGCTGTGTCAAAAGAGGAAGGAGAAAATACGCGAACAGCAGAGACTGAAAGCTTTGCACACGGAAACTACAGAGGTAAGTGTAAAAGGCCCTTTCGTCTCTGCATGATGGTTCTTGATGTACTGGGCTAGAAAGCCGGCTGTATTACATTTACAATTTTGCATACATCCATTTCATCAAAATTGAAATTTGATATCAGTGGCTTTTGAAAATAGTTTGTTCGATTTTTTTTTTTTTTTTTTTTTTTTTTTTTTTTCCCATAATAATTCACGTTGATATATTTTTATTGTCAGTGGACATTAATATGGCACTTGTACCAACAGTAGCACTCAGCTAATGCAGTAAACGCATAGGATTTAATTATTGAATTTTTGAAAATGGTGCTGAAATTTGAAAATGTTGAGTAAAGAGTTGATAGGCAGAATCAAATATCGTTTTGAGATGCTAACAAGGAGGTGGCTCCTTTGTATCTTACTTGTGAATTCATTTCATTGTTCTCAAGAGCTGGATGACCGGTCATCCTTGTTAAATATAATTGGCATTTGGTCCTGCCAGGAATAAAACCCGAACCTCCTCAAGGCCAGTCTGACTTCCACGGAGGTTACTTATTGATATTGAAACTATTTCTCTATTGACAGTATTTTCTATTTGTGATTTATTGATCTTATCATCTGATGTATAGCATTGCAGTTCTAGCTACCCGTATATTGACTCGGATACAGAATTATAGCATGGTTAATGGTAATGGTGTAATGAATTCATCTTAACTTACTGATCTATTGGAACCGTAGAATCAAATTGATTTAATTGAATGTAATCAGTGGTCTAATGGTTTAAAGCTACTTCATGTTTACCTTTTCTGTTTAAGTTAAGCGGTTTTTAAATGCCTGTGTCTCCAAGCTATTGACTGCTGATGATAACTATTCTGTATCTTTCCAGTGCAAGATATCGTGTTTAAAGACGTGTGGGTTTGGAATGTTTTAGGTAGGTAGGTACCCAGTAATGGATGAAAGTGTTGTTGTTCAGTATTGTACCTTGTAATGTATGCTCTTATACAGTAAAATCTATTTGATACATACTCAGAAAGACTAGGTATCTTACAAATCTTTTGGAAATGGTCAACTAACAGAAAAAATTTGTGTAAATTATGGTTTAATAAGATTACAATCATTGTAAAGAGGTAGGTAAACAATATTTGCGAAACTTAAGCTACCCTGGTAGTCCGTGTAAATAAAAGAGAAGTCTGCAGTTAAAGAAGTTGCAATGAGAAGTAATAAAGAGGGGCATAAATTAAAGCTCCAAGTCCTAGTTATGGCTAACATTATAGAAAATCTATTCTCAGCAGTCAGTAGCTCTTGATTAATTCCTCCAACGATTCTGAAACTAAATAATTTTCAAGTTTAAAATCATGTTATAATTTTAACCTCGTTCAACCTGGTTTTTCTAATAGACCGCTTTCTATTTCATTATACACAAATACAAGTGCTTGAGGAAATACTTTCGAAAATAATAACTAAACAGATATATTGGTATAACGATGAAGAAAAAGATGTACCAAACCAAGTACATACCTATGTCGTTTGTAGGTATAATTAGAACTATGTTATTTGTTATTATATTGAATAGATAGATTGGATGGAATCTTTCAGTATTTAATCTTACCAACCACATTATTTCTGCGTAATCAGTCACCAAGTTTTAAAAAATTATCCAAAAAATCACCGTGTCCAAGGGAATTCAGAGCCTAACCGTCTGCTTTATAAGAAAGAGTAAATATGTCCAAGATGTATCAATAGTCATAATTTTCTACAACGATTCCTTGCGTGCAAAAACATGTGCAAAAGTTTCTTAATGACGCGCTTTGCTGATCTCTTTTCAGTTCTCTTGAGTTGCCCATTTCTTGTTTGGACCAAACTACCTCCCTAATGGCATTCATTAATAACATTAATGCCATTAGTACGTCTACTCGAAATGCATTAGTCCGATTTTCCCAGGTTGTTAAACATACAGGCAATCAATTTTCATGATGGAATGAATCACTTATTGCGTGCACATACGTAACTGGGCGAGAGACAGAAATGGTTCAAGTCCTGTTATCTGGGGAACGCAAAGTTTTGCACTGCCAATCCAATGAGAGCTATATTAAGCCAAGATCTGCTTTACATTGACAGTAATAACACTTCATCTTTTTCTTTTTTCTTTTTTTTTATCATCTTAGTTGTTACAGTAAGTATTTCTAATTTGTTTTCCCTATGTGTATGATTGGAGTTTGAGATGCTCTACTCGGTCGCCCAGATTAATCGACAAATCTAAAACATAGTTGGTGTCCCAGGTCAGTGGAGGATGTGAGACATGAGGTCAAAACTAAGGGCATATGTAATTAGCCTAGCACGAGCTCATTTCTGTGGCCCGTAAAAGCCCGCGAAGGCCCGTGTAGAAGGTCCCACCTGTGGGTTAAATTTTTACCTTTGCGGCCAGCCAACTCTCTTCCTTGGTCTCTTGTGGCCCTCGGGTGTGCAAAGGTTGGACAACCCTGGCCTAGTGCAAAACATCACTTCGTTGGTCTTCAAAAATCAGATCTTTCTAGGTTGATAACATCTATACCTACTAGTCAGCAAAATTTTGTCAGAGCCCTCGTCCTAATACCGGTGTATGAGCACTGAACTGAAGTATTTGTTGTGGTTTCGGTTTATCCATCAGTATCCCTACTTATTCATATCTGTGAGCCTGTTCCCGTAAAAACCGTGATACTTATAATACTTCTTGCTACACCGTATTAGCCGAAACCATTAGACATACACAAAACCATAATAGTAAAATTTCCACCAGGTTCAAAGACTTGCCTGGTCTCTACCAGAAGGCCCAATAAATGGTTCCAATCTTTATATTGTTTTTATTATGCTAATCCTTGTCATTACCTGGGAATTTACCCCCGTACCTGACCAGAAACGGTAGAAGTACCTGGGCCTTATTTTCTTGGACTTCTCTACCCTCTCCTGTTGATACTTGTCCATTCCCGTTCTAAGAGTTTCAAGTTACACTCATGTCAAATGTGTTAAATCCATGATTTGCAGGCTTTCTGATTACCTGTATGATTCCCTTGTGTGCATTCGGTTAAGAGTTCTCAAGTCTGTCTGTGGTCTCATGTCAGATCTTGATAAAGTGGATCCCGTCATTGGAGGTGGCTTGTTACTTTTGGTGTCTATAGTTTACTGCCGGTGTTTCACGATCGTCAATTGTTGGTATACCAACGTTCTAGTCCAAATTGACACTTATGTACAACTTTTGACCAATAATAAGGGTGGTGCCACCTTCGACGGGCAAAAAGTAACTAAGATTTGGACCTAACCGCGAAAGTCCCGTGTAACCACTAACTATACGCCTTGGTTACCTTTGTTAAAGTAGCCTGAGGAATTCAAACAAATCTACCTCCTAATACATAGTGGCGACCATACACATCCCAATTTTTTTCACTAGGAAGGTGAAATTTTTCCCGAAGTATACCGAACCTAAGGTATTCGACCTGGAGGTTCTGATTAATTAGAACTACGTAGTTTGTGCTTTATTGGCACTCGTTCTGTTACAACTCTACGGTCTCGTTACAGAGTTATTATAAGCATTAGTGGTAATACTCGTAATACGTTTGTTGTTTTTGTTTACTGAGCTTGGGCAAATCCAACATTTAATGTCAGCCAACACAATCCGTAAACATGACGACATGACGTTCCTAGAGACCACGGTACAATCTTGAATTTACACGACGTGAAACTTTTTGTATTATATGATGTTACACTTGAGAAGAAGGAGGTTCATCTGCGCATCTGCATCCAATCGAAAAGACACCACATACCATTCGATGCCATTTGAAAGGTAGCCTGCAAAAGTGTCGTAAACAGCTTCATTCGAGACCATTCACTGCCTTAAACCAATGTGCTACCGGATCTGTTTTGTTCTTAATACTCTTCCCTCTTTTTTATGGAGGTTCTTTAC